>NW_007247696.1:137083-137918 GCF_000164805.1 Carlito syrichta | reverse complement strand
ATGAAACGTATTTGTATACCTAACCCTTAACTGTACCCCACAATATCATAATAAAAAATATTGATTAAAAAAAAAAGAACTGTTGCTCTAGAGTCAAAACATTCTGGATCTGAGCAGGTTGTGGCATTCTAGAATATTCTTTTCTGGGTCACAGAACTTCAAGAACTGATTAGGAATTATCTTAAGAGTAAAATTATTTCAGGCCAGGCACAGTGGCTCATGCTTGTAATCCCAGCACTTTGGGAGGCCGAGGTGGGAGGATTGCTTGAGCCTAGGAGTTTGAGACCAGCCTGATCAACATAGCAAGATCCC
This sequence comes from Carlito syrichta, assembly GCF_000164805.1. NCBI lineage: Eukaryota > Metazoa > Chordata > Mammalia > Primates > Tarsiidae > Carlito > Carlito syrichta. The sequence continues at coordinate 137,606 of NW_007247696.1, read as the reverse complement.
ATATCTACAAAAAAATATTTAAAATTAGCCAGGTATGATGGCATATGCCTGTAGTCCCAGCTACTTGGGAGACTGAGATGGAAGGATCACCTGTGCCCAAGAGGTTGAGGCCACAGTGAGCCATGATCATGACACTGGACTCCAGTCTGAATGACAGAGTAAGACACTTACTTTAAAAAGGGGGGAAGGGGTGAAAACATTTCAAACTGAAAAGTTCTTTCCCAAAACAACAGAGAAAAGAGCATAGAGTTGGAGGGTCATAGATTTGAACCTCAAGGTTGCCTCTAACTTATATGCACATTTAAGCAATTTTTGGCCTCTTTGAACCTTAATATTCACATCCATAAATTGATAAGTATACCTATTCCTAGGTTGATAGTGCATGGATTAAATTAAATAGCATAAGATATGTTTATAATGGACATGTTAGCCGGGCTCGGTGGCTCAGCCTGTAATCCCAGTACTTTGGGAGGCTGAGGTGAGTGGACTGCCTGAGCCCACGAGTTCGAGACCCGCCTGGGCA
>NW_007247696.1:132002-136401 GCF_000164805.1 Carlito syrichta | reverse complement strand
CCTCAGCCTTCCAAGTAGCCAGAATTACAGGCATGCGCTACCAAGCCCGGCTGATTTTTTAATTTATTGTAGAGATGAGGTCTCGCCGCCCATGCGGGTCTCGTACCGGTGGGCTCAGGCAATCCACTCACCTCAGCCTCCCAAAGGCGCGGGGATTACAGGCTGAGCCACTGAGCCCGGCTCCGGCTAGCATTGTTATAAGAGCCTGTGTTTGTCTTTGGAGAATTTTTTTTTTGGAGATTCCTTCAATACATTTACCCATTTCATAATGAGTGATTTAGGGGTGCACCTGCCCACACAGCACTGAGTGTTCAGCAATTTTTGAGCAAAAACGGCATGACCCCTATGCCCTACCCTCCCTATCACCTGATCTCACCCCAAGTGCCTTTTTAAAAATTTGTTTCCCTGGATGGAAAAAGTCCTCAAAGGAAAACATTTTGCTGATGTGGAAAAGGTGAAACAAAGGACAGCAGAAGATCTAAAAGGCATCGAAACTGAAGAGCCCAAAAACTGTTTTAAGCAGTGGATTGGAGAGTACTTTGAATGTGACCAAAGTCTAAACACATAAGAATAAATACACAATTTTTATAAATAAATTACAGTTTGGGGAGGTCTCCCTCATATTTCATATAGGAAGTAACACATGCTACTTTTTCCCTTAGCAACAACTATTCCTTATTTCTTCCTATGACCTGAATCCTGATGTTGTTCAAGTAGGAGATAGTAGGAAGCTAACCTAGAGAGAATTTAGAAAAGGTAGTACCTTCCCCTACTCCAAGTAGATGAACCATGACTGGCTTAAGCCAATCACAGTACATGGGAATGCTGTTCATCAGAGGCTGGTGGTGTAGGAGTGGCCTTTTCTAGCTAATGAAAGGGAAGGGAAAGTATACTGACGGACCTCTTGGAAAATTTTCCTCTGACAATAAAAGAAAGATGTGTGAAGAATCTGTCCCTTGCCACTTCTTTCCGATCTTTGAAACAAGTACTGGGAAGACAAGAACTCAGATATTTGGATATGAAACATCCATCTAGCAACCATGAGACACTCAGGAAGAAAGAACAAACAATGCTAAGAGCCCATGTCCTTGATGATATTGTTTGTGTCCCACACCAACTTTGAAATATCTTCCCCCAGACTGACTGTCATATCATCTCATTTAAGCTGACTCTTGAAGTTACTTTTAGCTGATTATTCTTTTACTTGCAACCAAAAGCATCTTAAATAACACAGAGTCCTTTGCCAATTTTGAACTAAACATTTCAAACTCATTTAGACATTTCAAATGGTTTTTACCATTAAGACATTGAGGTTACTTTCTCTGGGACTGGACACGTATAGAATTCTATGTTTTTGCCATCCATTCTATTTACATATGTATTTCAATAAGCACTTATTTTTTTTATTTATTATAGAGATGAGGTCTCGCTGCCCAGGCGGGTCTCGAACCCGCGGGATCAGGCAATCCACTCACCTCAGCCTCCCAAAGGCACGGGATTACAGGCTGAGCCACCAAGCCCGGTTCTCAATAAGCACTTATTGAAGGCTTCCAATGTGCAAGAAACTGGGATAAGCATCATGATGGGGGGAGAGGAGAAAGAGAGAGCGAGAGAGAGAGAGAGAGCTACAAAAATGAATGAAACCTGGATTCCTTCTGAAAAGAAACTTACAGCACAGTTGGATAGATAAGAAACAATAAAACAAAAGTGATATCCATAGTTTTAGCCTTAAAAGGAAGCTGGAATCCACCTCTGTAAATCACTAACACATGCACCTATCACATTTTATATTTTATTTTTATATGCCCAGAAACTTGAGCTAAAAGTGGAACAAAAAGAAAAAAAGAGGGAGAATGAGGTAGTAGAATAAAATAGGAGACGTTAAACAAAAGGGGTTGAATCACAACCTCACACTCTACTACTCAAGTTGGAATATAAGGCCAAATGTGATTGATGCCTTAGCTTGGGGCCTCTGGAAAAAAGACAACGAGAAAGGCAGTTAGCTCTACCTGGCTGCCTTTCAGCTCAGGAGTTGGAAAGCCAATACCGAACTGGATTTCTAGGTTCTCTGGCTTTAGTACAATATAATAAATAACACTCTGGCAATTTGCGTTAGATTCTTGTACTGGGTCAGCAATTACTATGTGTGAGAGTGCTTCAAAACGACAATCCTCTATACAACACTCCAAATGGCTTTTCATATGCAGAAATATGATGTACTTTGTTCTTTGGTGTTTAAAGCTTAACTAGACAGAAATAACTCTTCATCATCTACAAAACAGCTAAAGTAAGCCCCAGACAAGTCCCTAAAGTGGAATAAAATCCAGTATCAAAAGGCAGGAGGTTATAGTGAATAAAGATTGCAGACTTGGGAGACTGAGAGACCTGAGTGCAAATCCTGGTTTTACTGTTTTTGTTCATGTTACCTTTAGCAAGTTATTCTACCACTCTGAGCTTCAGTTTTCTTATTCATAAAATGGGATAATAATACCTCATTTACAGGGTTATTGCAAAGAGAAATGAAGGGATACATGCAGACAGTAGCTGGCCTTAGTATGTATTAATGTTATTCCTCTTTCTATCTTGATTTTGATCTTGGGTACAATTAGATTTGCATTAGTACAGTCAACTCATAACCAAACAGTAGCAATAGCACAGATAACTCCAGACTTCCTTATTTTTTCATATTTGAGTGTTTATATGTAATTATATTTGATTAGGGATAAGCTTTAAGAAAATTCACAAGACTTCAAAAATTGACAGAAAACCAATTTGGGATTACTGGAAAACTTCATTTTGTCTATTTTGTGGAATGGCATTTAATGACCATTAAGGAGTGGGTACATACTCTGTGTCTGGCATTTTGCAAGGAAAAGGGAGATGGAGCTGGAGTTTCTTTGCCAAAAAAAGAGAGACGTCCTCACTCTCCCCCAAAGAACTGATAAAATTTGAACTCTCTCCCTGTCTCTCTCTCCTCTTTCTTGCAGCTTCTGATTCACAAGCCTCCAAGCAGGGAGAGCGAAGGGTGGTTGGTTCTAGAGAGAGAGAGATGGTTATTTTTGCCCCTCAGATTCCTGTGATATTGTATCCTGTGGAAGATTCAACAGGTCAGCTACTTGTATGGAAGGAAGGGGATGTTATTCAGCAGAATTTCAGGGTGAGAAGGGAATGCAGAGTCTCATAAGAAGAAAGTCAGAACCAAAAGACCAGAATCTCTTTCCACAGAGTCAGGCAGGGCAGGCCCGCTTGGGGAGTATGATATAGGAGAATGAGAGAGGGGGCAGACCTAAGACAGCAAAACAGGGAGGGGGCTGCATTGAGAAGGCGTGGGGAGACACATTGTAGCAGGGGAAATTTTAGGGTGAAACAGAGAAAACTAAAGATTTTTCAGAAGGTTTCCTTGTGGTACATGTTGTGAAACCCCTGTTTCACCTCTTTACTTATAGTAAATGGCTTCATTATTCTTCTGGACCTTGTAGCCAGACTGGAGTTTCCCTGAATATGACACTACACAGTGACCAACCTGGAGAGAAGGGGTTACACATCACCAAAGTAGTTAGAGAAATAGAAGCAATATATAAGGAAAGACAATCTTAGAAGACAAGCCCCAATCCCCAATCCCATCACTTTCTGCCTGCTCCCTGTTTGAACTCTCACTATTGCTTCCAAGAGTGTCATTGGGAAAAAAATATAGAGCTTTTAGAGAAATGTTGGACTCAGAAGTAGGGAGAAGGAGAAATTTTGAAAAGTATAGGGAAAGTTTACCAAAAAAAGTAATGTAAATCTTGTAGAGAGGATTAGCTAGTGTCTAACACTACAAGAGTGCTAAGTATGTCATTTGGTGTTCCTCCACATAGAAATTTCTCACCTTCACATGGAAGGAAGGAAGGAAGGAAAAGAGGAAGGGAGGGAGGGAGGAGAGAGAAAAGAAAGAAAGGGAAAGAGAGAGAGAAGGAAGGGAAGAGGAGGGGAAGGGGCTAGAAAAGGGACATAGCCTCATAAAAATTACTCTGGCAAAATCAAGAGTCTCTCAATGATTCACTCGCATACCTGTAAGCCGATTGAATCCGAGAGATATCGGCCTTGATTCCCAGATGAGAACATTATCTGGTGATGGGGGTTTGATTAGAAGAGACTGGGAACAGTTTTGCCAGAGTTCGGGGCAGGTAGGCAAAAGGTGGCTAAGGAGCTTAAGGCAAAGAAGAAGCTAGACACTGAGAAGAGAATAGCTGGGGACAGAAGAAAAGAGAAATCATTAACAGACTCAATTGCAGCCTCCCTACTTCCCTATCAAGACACCATGCCTCTGGTTTCACCTGCCCATTTGAGACCACAGTGGTTCTTAAAAGTCAATGTGCAGCCGGGCTCGGTGGCTCAGCCTGTAATCCCGCGCCTTTGG
>NW_007247696.1:119708-131982 GCF_000164805.1 Carlito syrichta | reverse complement strand
CTAGGAAGGCTGAGGCGGAAGGATCGCCGGAGCCCAGCAGGTCGAGGCTGCGGTGGCCAGGAGCGGCCACTGCACTCCAGTCTGGACGACTGAGTGAGATTCCAACTCAAAAAAAAAAAAAAAGTCAATGTGCATTAAGAACTACACGGGAAACTTTCATGTGAATTTTTTTTTTTCATGGAATCCAGGTAACTCTGATTCCAATGTTTCTCAGTCTCTTTAAGAAGCAATGCCCCAAAATCAGCTGAGGCAGCTGATTCCGCATTCTTGACAATGGGCTTGGGTGGTACTGGGCTTGTTATACTGAATGCGGCCAAACATGAATCAGCCCTCTTCAGATGCCATTCTGTAAAGGATTTTGGTCTACACACTTGGACAACACAACTCTGATTTAAAATATCTGTTCTAACCCTGCTGTCCATCAAAGCTGAACTGGATAAAAGAAATGTGGTACATATACACAATGGAATATTATGCAATCATAAAGAACGACAAACACATGGGCTTCGCAGTAACTTGGATAGATTTAGAATCTGATCTATCATAGAAACAGAGAACAGAGTACCATATGTTCTCACTCATAAGTGGACCTTGAAAAATTATCATAATTCTATAAGAAAGGGATTGGCAGTAGTGGGAAACTGCCGGGGAGAGGAGGTGGGATTGGCAGTTGAGGGAAACTGTTAGGGGAGGGAGGGGCACACCTCATCAACTAGGGTATCTGCATAATGAGCATTTGTATACCTAACCCTGAATTGTACCCCACATCTTTAAAATAAATAAGTAAATAAAAATAAAATAAAATAAATCAGTTCGGGTTCAGGTAGCTCACTACAGAATGGACTGAAGAGTAACTAAATATGGATACAACTGAGGGTAGTGGCTCACACCTATAATCCCAGCACTTTGGGAGGTCGAGGTGAGAGAATTGCCTGAGTTCAGTGGTTCGAGACCAGCCTGAACAACATGGTGAGACCTCGTCTCTATAATAAATAAAAAAATTAACCAGGCATGGTGGTGCATGCCTGTGGTTCCAGATACTTGGAAGGCTGAGGCAGTAGGATCACCTGAACCTAGCAGGTCGAGGCGATGGTGGCTATGAGCATGCCACTGCACTCCAGCCTGGGCAACAAAAAAAATATGGATGCATACAGTGCATTGAAATCATATCAGACACAGCAGTTACTAAGAAAGTTCAGAGTCTCAGAAGCAGTTCTGAACAAGCATTTCACAGCATCCTTCGGTTGTGTGCTCCAAATTCAGATCAATGGCCCATTTTTAATTTTTGGTACAACAAATTATGATGTTGATTTTATCATGTTTTTCAGAGCAATATTGAGCTGGGTAGATTACATATTGCAGTGTAGAGTACTAGGTAAGTAACAGATAAAGTTTAAAAGTAGCAATGAGAGCCGGGTGCAGTGGCTCTTGCCTATAATCCCAGCACTTTGGGAGATCGATGTAAGAGGATTGGTTGAGCCCATGAGTTCGAGACCAGCCTAGACAATATAGTGAGACCTTATCTCTAGAAAAAAAAAATCAAAAAATTAGCAGGGCATGGTGGCACACACTGTAGTCCCAGCTACTTGGTAGGCTGAGGTGGAAGGGTTGTCTGAGCCTAGCAGATCAAGTCTGTAGTGAACCATGATTGTGAGACTCCAACTCAAAAAAAAAAAAAAAAAGTAGCCATGAAAGCAATCTGGAATCTCTGAAAGTTGCATATTTTCTGAAACACTCAAGGACCTTGCCCTGGAAATATTTTAGAGAATCCTGAAAGGACAACTAAAATTTATTTGCAACTAGTGAAATGACATGGGTAGAGGCTATTGCGTGTCATATTATGGATGCAAAGGAATCTCTCTGAGTGAGCCACCAAACATTCTAGAATCTGAAAGTGTCTGGTAACTTCAAAATTCTGAGAACTATTGTATTGCAATGTGATGTGATGTTAGTGAACAATCGTGTCTCACTGGAGTATTGAGTACAGCTGACTCGGGTTTCAGTCAGCAGAACCTGGGGAGTGGACTCTGGGGAAAGGGAAGAAGCAGAGGATAGACACAGCCAGGGCCAACAAGAGCCTATTAATTCAGAATGACTTTGATGCTTAGGATTCTGATGGTTGAGACAGACCATCAAAAGTCTCCAAGAAGTGGTAACAGTCATAACAATGATAGCTAGCTTAAACTAGATTCTCTGGAAACATACTCTGAGCCTGAGAGTGGTTTGCAGAAGGTTCAAGGGGAAGTGATCTCAGGAGATAGACCTGCATGGAAGTGAGGAAGATGAGATGAGGTGGAGGAGGAACTGACCCACAATTTCATTGCATTTGCGTCTACAGCTGATCCTACAAGGGGGAGCTGTCCCAATATGAGATAAAGGAGCTGATTCTTTGTAGCTATTCTTTTTTTTTTTTTTTGGTTTTGGTTTTGAGTTGGAGTTTCACTCTGTCGCCCAGACTGGAGTGCAGTGGCACGCTCACAGCTACGGCAGCCTCGACATGCTGGGCTCAGGCGATCCTTCCGCCTCAGCCTTCAAAGTAGCCAGAACTATAGGCATGTAGTACTACCACACCCGGCTGATTTTTTTGATTTATTGTAGAGACAAGGTCTCACCAAGTTGCCCAGTCTGGTCTCGAACCCATGAGCTCAGGTAATCCCCTCACCTTGGTCTCCCAAAGTGCTGGGATTACAGGTTTGAGCCACCCACCACGAACGGCCTGTAGCTATTCTTTAGCGGATGTAGCCTTGGCTTCTCTACTGAAAAGGGCCATAACCTTGGGTCTGGCAGTCCTCAGGGAGGGACACAGATGTGAACCTCAGAAACTGATTTTCCCAGCAGGTGTTATATCAACCTAAAAGAGGGAATCTGGGCAAAGCCCCACAGTATCCACTATAGTAATACTGTTTGGGCACCACTTAAAGTAGATTGGAAACCACTGAGCAGGGTTTTTGTAGCAAGACTAGTGGGGAGTGGTAAACAGACACAGGTCTTGTCCTCTGACAAAAATGAGTTGACAGAGGCTAAACAAGTTGTCCTTTACCCTAGGGGAACAGTTGGCTTTGGATGGACTTCCAGCCTCAAAAGGAAACTGGAGACCGTCTCAAGAAAATGAAGATGAAGCCTCTTCCTAAAAAAAAAAAAAAAAAAAAAAAAAAAAAAATATACATATATATATATGTAATCAGTAATGGAAGAAGGCAGCATTGCCCATAAGCATAAGCATGGGCAAAAGAAAAGATCCTATGTATTCCCTATACAAGGCATAGAAGAGTAGAAGAAATCTCAGATTCATGGAGGGTCTGGATCTTGGCCCAACAGGTTACTTGCACCCACTTTCTTGGAGTGAGGCCACCATATAAATTGCAGAGTTCTCATTCAATATCTATAGTGGTTAAAATGTCAAACTTCATCAGTGATCTTTTACTGATACTGCCTGCTATTATCTATGACAATAGTTATCCATATAAGCCATGATATGGATATCATGGTGCAGATATGAAGGTATGACACAAGAGACATCTGCAGAACTGCCTCTGTGTTGACACATGGTAGGAAGTTTTCACAGGCCTTTTTAATTGAGAGCAGAGTATAATCTCTTCGGCTGAGTGAAGCCAGAAATCTCTCCTTCGTGGATTAGAATATACGCCCACCTCTTGCTCTGCTTTTTTAGAACTTCAATGTAAAAGCTATAAGTCTGTGCCTTTAAAAAAATGGCCATTTGTTTTGTTTTTTACTATTTATAATGGAAGATAGCCCCAAATACTCAGTTCATATTATTTACAAAATTGTATTAGTTCTTTATCACCACTTCTCTCAAAATAATCTATGTTTTCCTCCTGAATTTGAGGTTTAATAGTTTTATATGTTGCCTTCCCCCAACCCCATCAATCCACCTCCACTTCTCATTTATGTTCATTCAGGAACTTCCTGTGAATTCAGTAACATTTTAATTTTGTAGTCAGAACATCAGGGTATATGTACATCCTGGATATACAATTCATTCTTACAGTCTTTGCTTGTCTGTCTTGAAAAAGTCATACTCATCGATGCCAATCCTGAGTTATCACACCAATAATTTGTTATGCCAATTAACTCAAAATTTCCATTATGTGTGAAGATTTATGATTACTCCAGTGACGTCTTGACTTGCTAAAAAGCAAGCCCTGGGATTGTTAACATGAGGTGTGTCTTCAAGGAAGAAAGTAACTTCAGTAAAATGACATTAGCTCATTCTTTCCTTCGCTGAATATTTGAAAAGAAACCTTATTTAACTGAAATTCAATTCATGCATTCAGTTACCTTTATGTCATGTATGTGATACATCTTATACTTTTATTCTTTCAATAATTTATAAGCAAATATTCGGAGTAATTCTGATGTACATTGGAAATGCTATCTTTGTGTCAGTGTTTCTGTTAACCAAACACATACACACTCTTCAGTTATAATAACAGTATCTCTTATGATGAAACAATATGTTACAAAAAATAAAGCTCAAATTTGACTTCAATTTAATAATGTGCTCAGATTTTCACATGAAAAATTAAGTAAATACAGTCTAATTCCAAAGATTTTTTTTTTCTTTTTTTTTGAGTCAGAGTCTCAGTACATCAACTAGACTGAAGTGCAGTGGCACGATCACAGCTCACCATAGCTTTGACCTCTAAGATCGGGCGTTCTTTCTACCTCAGCCTCTCAAGTAGGTAAGCTACAGGTGCATGCTTCCACACCCAGCTAATTTTTAATTTGTTTGTAGAAATGAGGTTTCAGTATGTTGCCCAAACTGGTCATAAACTTCTGGGATCATGCAATCCTGCCTCCTTGACCTCCCAGTGTTGGGGTTACAGGCATGAGCCATGGGGCCTGACCCTGAAGAGTGTTTTGAGGTATATTTACTTTGACCAAAGTCTCCAAAAGATTAGGCATTTGTCTAAAAGAATAAATAATTACCCCTAAAGTTCAACTGTATTCCCATGAATGAACTGCAGAATTCATGGAAGCAAAATGACATTCCAGTCATGCAAAAGGTTCTGTCATGATGAAGTTTGTTCTTCCCTGTGTGTCCCCTCTATTTCACTCTTTTTGGAAGTGGACAAATGATAGTTCCTACATTTGGGAATGCATTCCCTTGCTCTCATAGAGGCCAAAATTTAAGTCCCGGTGTGGAGGTAGATAGTTACAGATACCTCAGGCTGAACTCTTAGGGTAATCTCACTGTGATAATTTATTTATTTTTCTTTTTCTTTTTTTTTTTTTTTTTTTGAGTTGGAGTCTCACTCTGTCGCCCAGACTGAAGTGCAGTGGCTGCTCCTGGCCTCCACAGCCTCACCTGCTGGGCTCTGGCGATCCTTCCGCCTCAGCCTTCCAAGTAGCCAGAACTACAGGTGCACGCTACCACGCCTGGCTAATTTTTGATTGATTGTAGAGATGAGGTCTTGCCAAGATCCCAGGCGGGTCTTGAACCCGTGGGCTCAGGCAATCCACTCACCTCACCCTACCAAAGGCGCGGGATTACAGGCTGAGCCACCGAGCCCGGCGCTGTAATAATTTATAAGCAAATATTCAAAGACTACTATATACTTAGAGGAAATTAACTCATAGACATTAGGATGGAAATAAATAGATATGGAGATACTTAAAGGGGGGAAGCGGGGAAGGGGCCAAGGGTTGAAAACTACCACTTGATTACGATGTTCACTATTTGAGGAATGGGAACACCTGAGGCTCAATCCCCCCAGTACACAATAGGCCCAAGTAACAAACATGCATTTGCATACCCAAAACTAAAATTAAAAAATTAAATTAAATTAAAAACATTTATTGCCGGACTCGGTGGCTCAGTCTGTAATCCCGCGCCTTTGGGAGGCTGAGGTAAGTGGATTGCCTGAGTCCGAGGGTTCGAGACCCGCCTGGCCAGCAAGACCTCATCTCTACAATAAATCAAAAAGTCAGCCAGGCGTGGTAGTGCGCGCCTGTAATTCCGGCTACTGGGAAGGCTAAGGCGGAAGGATCGCTGGAGCCCAGCAGGTCGAGGCTGCGGTGGCCGGGAGCAGCCACTGCACTCCAGTCTAAGCGACAGAGTGAGACTCCAAAAAAAAAAAAAAACATTTATTGAGTACTTACATGTATTGAGTCAGGCCTGGTACTTGCTAGTGCTTCAGAATATCATTTGTTCATTCATTCAATCAAAAAACATATTAAAAATCTACTGTTTGCTAACCATGAGTAATACCAAGAATATGCCATATTCCATATCTTCAGAGTAGTCTAGTTCTCTAATCTAGATTATTCAATCTGACAATAACTGAAAAAGAAAAGTATTATTATCCATTTTTATTTTGAATACAAGAAAACTGAGACTCAGAAAGGTTAAATGACTTGCCCAAGGGCAGAGGCAGTGTCTATGCTCAAGTCTTTGAGACCCTGAACTCTGTTCTAGCTCCATTGTCTCCTTGTTACTGAACAAAACATTCTTCCATTCTATTTGAATGGTGGGAACCGAAATGTCAGTATTTAGTGTTAAAATGCCATTATGTGCAGTCTAAAATGCTTTTCTTTTCTTTTTTTGCTTTCTGTATGTCTATTACTTATGGGGGGAAATAAAGAGAGAGATGCCTACAGATAGTTCTTTGCCCTTCACCACAAAGTAGGAAAAGAGACAAAACTATATTGTTTGGCTAGCAACATAGTAGTAGTCTGCTTAGTGCTGGTTTACACGGGAGCCAAAACTGAGCAAGCCATCATTTTGAGACTCAAATTCAATCGGGGCTGGAAATCTTCAACAGTATGTTAGCTGAAGTTCTCAAATGTGACCAGAGCTCACATCTTCACAGTTCATTTATCCCCTGAGGATTCTTAGTACTCCTATTATCTATGCATAAATGCTGATGCTAGGCCAGGGCAAGCATTTTGTTATACTGTGGGGGGCACTTTGAATGAATGACCTGGGGCTTGGCCAAAAGCCAAGTCCATTGGAAACTCCCCTCTAAGAAGAGCATTTTTAGGCTGTGGTCATCTTTGGGATTTCCCCCCAAAACTTCTCTGTCATGGCAAAAATGTAACAGCCTCATTTTTCAGAACAGAATAAAGACTGGATGTCAAACTAAGTATGAGATGATTTGCTTTACATCTTGATTTCTCTATTCTTCTTAAATCCTTCCTCATTCTTAAATCTTTTTCTATTTGCATATTCTTAAATCCTTCTCTATTTGCATATTGAACTCTTCTTGTAAAAGTGCCTCCTTCCCCCCCAAATGATACACTCAACATTTCCTGACAGTCTATGTCCCGTAGAATTCTAGGTACTTTTGCTTTATTATAACCAAGACTAAAGAGAAAGTTTCCAGATAGCATCTGACAGGCTTCTAAAGTAATAACAGTTACAGACTAAGTGTTTAGTCAAATACAATGATACAATTCATGTTTCTAGAAAGCTGCTTCTTGGTTTAAAAGCTGAACTAAATTTATAGAGAGAGAGAGAGAGGCACAAAAAAGCCATACTCAGAAGCAACAGATCATGCATATTTAAGTTGCTGGTAGAAGCACTAGATGACTGAATTTTATTTGATTTGTTGTTTGGTCTAATAAAATTTTTGGCTGTGGAAATGGCTCCAAGAATGGCAGACTGTTATGAAAAAGAAAAAGATCCTCATTGGTAGGAAGGTATTTAACTATCTAAATTATTCAAGTTGTTTTATTTTTCCCAAATAGGCCTACTACCTCTAAGGTACTAGAAGACTAAAAGTATATTCAGAAATTACTGGTCAAAAACTCTCTGTGACCCATATACTGTTTGGATTTGCATGAGATGTCTCCAAAGCAGTCCGGGAAAGCCCACAAATTCAAAGCAGTCTCTTTATCCTCACCCCATTTCTGCTGAGTCCAAGAACCTTATTTCATTTCCTGCGTGGTAGGCATTTTTTAGGGACTAGGTAAGCCATGACATCTGCACCACTGTCTGAGTCATGGTCGTGAAATGATACATGCTTGGGTGTAGTACCGCTACTTGGTTCCCAGAGAAAACAAACAAACAAAATTTAGCTAGGAACTTGAGTTTTGCTAAAAACAAAGACCATGCACAATTCCAAATTTTTAATTTATTTTTTAAAAATAGGGCCTTTGGCTTTCAAGTGTCCAGATGATGTTTCCTAGTCCTGGGAAAATATTTTAAATGACAGTTTTTGCTCTGTATGCCTCATTTCAGACTCATGCCCAGAATTTGGACGGGAGCTGGGCGGGCCTCTTCTAAGCAGGTTCTGCTCTGGAAGATGGGACACAACTCTCTGAGTATGATAGACCAGTGTGTGCACACATTCATATAAAAGCCTCTTCATGAGGACAGCTTGAAAAATAATTTTATCATTTTATTGCCTATGAAAGGGTAAATATTTACTTAATCTATTAACTGTCATACATGACAGTATACTATGTTCTAAGTATTTATAAAGATGAGTAAAATATCATCCCTGCCCTCACAGAACGTAAGAGCATAGCATGTGGGATAAGAATGAATAAGAAAGTCCCTAACTTTAGCCTATTATGAAATTATAAATACAGTTCATAGGAGTTTTAGAGGTGGTGGGGGAAAATAAATCTCCTTCTGGAGTTAGGATAGAATGTATTTAAGAGTATTATTCAGATTTCTTAAATCTTTGAAGTAAAAAACAGGAGCAAGAAGTATTACTGGGAAATTCCTAACCAACTAAAACAAACAAATTCAAGTAAATTACTAACCTTACCTACCTCTCCTGAGAGAAACAAAGTGGGGTAGAAAATAAACTTTTATCAAGTGCTTATTTTATGCCAGGCATTGTGCAGATATTAAATTAACCAATTATAATAATATCCTAGTATCATTTGCTTAATTTTTAAACTGAACTGATGAGAAGCCAAGTAACTTACCCAAGGTCACACAGATAAAAATGGTAGAGTCAGGATTAGAAGCAAAATCCTGCTAGCTTCAACCACGACACTTATAATAAGCAAAGACTGAGAAGGAAAGGAAAACACAAGGCATGTGAAGCAATGTAAGGACCAGTAGCAATCTTAGGCTAAGTTATACTATGGTAACAAAAAGCCCCCAAATCTTTGTAGTTTATGGCAACAACATGTATTCCTTGTTCATATTATATGTTGGCTGCAGGTCTGCTGGGACTCTCAGAAATTCTCTTCGCTCTGGAGTCCAGAGTGAAAGAATTACCCCATCCTGGGAACTACAATCTCATGGAGAAGGGAAAGACCCTTAAAGCTTCTTCTGGGAGATGGCAAGTTATCACTTTTACCTTCATTTTGTTAGCCAAAGTAAATCACATGGGCAAGACTGATGTCAAGGCAGAGGGGATGTTAGTCCCTCTCAGGGAGGAGTAGCAAACATTCTGAATAAGAATGCCATCTGTTACTGTCTGCCTTCATGCTCCTGCAATAATAGTATCCCCTCCCTTTTGCACAATGTATTCACTATTTTCCCAAAAGCGATCATTCAAAATTCCTGTTTACTCATGGGACAAGGGTCATCGTTCAGAATCTTTTGACAGTCTCTATATCAGATCTGGAAATTCATTTTGATCCAAATAACTATAAAGTAAATAACAAGTAATTTGCTTCCTATACATTCAATATACAATAATGGAACAAGATACCCTCAGTAAACATTTCCATATAGAAAGGGAAGAAGAGAAGATACACAACAATCTCTGGTCAGCAAAATCCTAAGACTCCATGAGCAACCAGTCCCTACCCATGGCCTAGGTGGGTCTCCCACTTCAGGTCACCACAGACATGCGGCAAGCCTGAACTGTGAAATAGCGTGACATGGTTTGAACTGGAAACAAAGGTAATGGTTTAATTTTACCTTGACTGGACTTTTATTTTATTTTATTTTTGAGTTGGAGTCTCACTCTGTCGCCCAGACTGGAGTGCAGTGGCTGCTCCCGGCCACCGCAGCCTCAACCTACTGGGTTCAGGCAATCCTTCCGCCTCAGCCTTTCCAAGTAGCTGAAACTACAGGCGTGCACTACCATGCCTGGCTAATTTTTGATTTATTGTAGAGATGAGGTCTCGCCAAGTTGCCCAGGCAGGTCTCAACCTGCGGGCTCAGGCAATTCACTCACCTCAGCCTCCCAGAGCGTGGGATTACAGACTGAGCCACCGAGCCTGGCTGACAGGACTTTTAAATAACTGACTGTGAATCATAATCTGGGCCATGGAAAGTAACTACAAGCTCTGTGATCTGCTGAAGATGTTTTAAGGCAGAGGTCCCCAGCCTTTATGGCATAAGGGGCCAGCTTCATGGAAGACAATTTTTCCATGGACCAGGCAGAGGAGGATAGTTTCAGGATGATTCAAGTACATTTCATTTATTGTACACTTTATTTTTATTATTATTACACTGTAATATATAATGAAATAATTATACAAGTCACCACTGCAGAATCAGTGGGAGCCGTGAACTTGTTTTCCTACAACTAGATGGTCCCATCTGGGGGTGATGGGAGACAGTGACACCCAAAGTGTGTTGCTTATGTGCAGTCTACTCCATAATCTCATTTTGGTTGCTGTCACTGCAGAAAACCCAGCTTCACAAAGTTAGGATGTTAGAAATGGAAGCAGGTTTTTTCACGTTGATCTGACAAGGAGGTGGAGCTCACGCGGTAATGCAATTAATGGTGAACGGCTGAAAATGCAGATGAAGCTTCACTGACTTGCCTGCCGCTCTCCTCCTTCTGTGCAGCCTGGTTCCTAACAGGCCATGGACTTGTACCAGTTCATAACTCCGGGGACTGGTGACCCCAGTTTAAGGGACAGAGGAGGGAAATTCAACAGAACACTTTTGAAAGCAGTGCTTAGAGAAACTGCAAACATCTTTGCATGGTTCTACCTTACTGAGTTCAGGCTTTTTGTCAAACCAGAACAGGTAGATAGAAGAGAAAATGAAATCAAAGATAACTACATTTTTGTATCCTTGATGGCTGGGAAAATGATGATACTCTACATAGACAATAGGAAATATAGAAGAAAACATTTTTCAGAAAGGAGATAGTTACTTTAACTTTAGATATTTTTAAAATTTGCTTGGGTGCTCAATATTGAGCTAAATATTGTGGTCAAGAGAAAGGGAAAGGGTAGAATTATAAGAAACATGTTCAAGCTGGGCGCAGTGGTCATGCCTGTAATACCAGCACTTTGGGAGGCAGAGGCAAGAGGATTGCCTGAGCTCAGGGGTTCGAGACCAGCCTGGGCAACATGGTGAAACCTCATCTCTACAATAAATCATAAAAAATTAGCGAGGCATGGTGGTGTTCGCCTGTGGTTCCAGCTACTTGGAAGGCTGAGGTGGAAGGATCACCTAATCCCAGCAGGTCAAGGCTGCAGTGGCCATGAGTGTGCCACTGCATTCCAGCCTGGGCGACAGAGTGAGACTCCTGCTCAAAGAAGAAAAAAAAGAAACAAACAAACAAAAAACATGTTCAGGCTTAGGAAACTCACAGAGTGCTGGGGTTGATGAGAATAAACTATAAAATGCAAAGGTGGCAACATAATGTTTGAACTTGGTCATTGACCTGCTTCTAACGAAAGTGAAGTTTCAGGAAGTTAATCCCCTCCTTTGTTCCTGATGGTGCAAGTCCACACCCTCTCTGTCTTGACGCTGCATTTATTTATTGCTCCTAATAATGCTTGTCCAAGGTCTTTGACTGTAGAACCCAAGCATAAGAATTTCTAAGAAGTCCTTTCCCTAGTGCACAAGATACAACCTTCATCACTAAGGAACATCCTTGGACAAGCAGTTCTCAAGGGCAGAGAAAAAAGGAGTAGAAGGTGATCAGGATAAGGTTGATGGGCCTCAAGATCCTAAACCACAAAGTCCAGATGGGCATATGTCTAAATTAACCATGTCCTAGATGGTATTCTAAGCCCATTACTGTAAGAACCTATTCATCATCAAGGAATAGCTCATTGTACCCCACATCTTTAAGATAAAAAAATTAATTAAAAAGTACACCTAACCTGCCAAACATCATAGTTTAGGCTAGCCTACCTTAAAGGTGCTCAGAACACTTACATTAGGCTATGGTTGGGCAAAATTATTTGGTAACATGGTCCACTGTAGAGTATCGATTGTTTACCCTCATGATCATTGTCCAGCTTCAAGAGAGAGTATTATGCTACATATCACTAGCCCAGGAAAAAAAATCAAAATTCAAAGTACAATTTCTTTTTTTTTTATTATGATATTGTGGGGTACAGTTAAGGGTTAGGTATACAAATATGTTTCATT
>NW_007247696.1:95530-119272 GCF_000164805.1 Carlito syrichta | reverse complement strand
ACAGTGTAGAAGTGTTCCCTTTTCGCCACACCCTCTCCAACAGCTGTTATTTTTTGAGTTGTTGATAATTGCCATTCTGACTGGAGTTAGGTGGTATCTCAGTGTGGTTTTGATTTGCATCTCCCTGTTGATTAGTGAGGTTGAACATTTCTTCATGTGTCTGTTGGCTGCTCGGATGTCTTCCTTTGTGAAGTGTCTGTTCATATCTTTTGCCCATTGCCCATTTTATAATGGGGTTGTTTGTTTTTTTCTTTTCAGCACGTTTGAGTTCCTTGTAGATCTGAGATGTTAGGCCTTTGTCAGACCTGGTGTTGGCAAATACAAAGTACAATTTCTATTAAATGCATATCACCGGGGGCGGTGGGGGAGCTGCACAACATCAATAAGCATACCTGATTTCAAACCAGGCAAGGTGGGGACCAAAGGGAGGCCCAAACTTTACCTGTACGATGTCCACTTGTATACCTAATCCTGAATTATACCACACATCTTTAAAATAAAATATTTTTTTAAAAGTTTCTTTGCTTTAATTTCTAATACAATTAACAACAGCTAAAATCCATATTTTTAAAAGCTTATTAGGATTATCAATAATTTTTAAGACTGTAAAAGAATCCTGAGACCAAAAAGTTTGACAATACCTGAGCCATATCATTTGCTCTACCTCTCCAGTCTACAAATCAGTGATTCTACCACTGCCCACACTTTACCCCATGTATACAATGGATATGATTTGTTTTTGACTGAGCCAGGGACTATGTGTTGTGATTGAGAATGACAGGAAAGTCCACTGGACTCTAAGCACCTTGAGTGCAGGGACTGTATCATTTTTATATTTTCACGACACAGAGCCTCACACGTGGTAATTGCTCAATTTAAAAAAATGTGTACAAATGAACAGAAATGAAGCTTGGTTTTGTGACCTAAAATGTATTCATTGGTTTGCTTAAAGTTCCAAGGAGAATCTGATATTATGTTAATGTGGATATGATAAGAGAGTGCTGAGGTGACTTACCACCAATAGACCTGAACAGACACAAATATTATATTTGAGAATATAACACAAAAAACAGTAACAATTACATTTTGGGTGCTTTAGATGCCAAACACAGACCTAAGCACTCTTCATTCATATCTCATTTATTCCTGATAATAACTCTAAAAGTTAGTTGTTAATTCTTCTTCTCATTTACCAGATAAGAAACTGATCGTCACAAAGTCTGAAGCACACGGTTTGCCCACTGTCACATAGTAGTAAAGAGACAGAGCCTAAATCCCCACTCCACCAAAAAACACGATTACTCCTCACAATTATAAGAAATGTTTCATGCCTTTACATCCATTACGGCATTTTATTCTTGAATTAAGGTGAAGGGCTCAGGTAACTATCCCTATTTACAAATGTGGGGATCACTGTCCCCAGAAAACCTATGAACTCAGCAGGCATTTCTATTAAACCAGTATTCACCAAGTATGTTTCCCAGTGGCTGCCCTATTGCCTGAGGTGGGGCAGACTCTGGCCTTCGAGGAGTAAGATCCCATTCAATACAATTAATAGATGCTTCGAGAACCATTGCTTGAGGACTGAAATTGTGCATACTAGGTAGAGAGAAAAGCTGTGTACAGGATAGGGAGAAAGAGAGTGAGAGATGATCTATGGTAGAGAAAATGGGTGACAAGCAACGTGAGAAATAGAGGCAAGAAAGATCAATTGATTTTTCAAACTATTCCTGCTTGTCAAGATCTACTCCTGAGGTGCAAAGTGAAGCAACAAGAAATTAAGAGATTGGGTTTGTGTTTCACGTTGTCTAATGTTAGTTGCATAGTCTAGATTAAGGTAGTCATAGTATTTCTGAATCTCAGTTTGTTTTTTATCAATAAAATGAATAGGTTGGACTAGATCAGTAACTTTACATTTTCTGTCTATACCACT
Source organism: Carlito syrichta (assembly GCF_000164805.1). Classification (NCBI taxonomy): domain Eukaryota; kingdom Metazoa; phylum Chordata; class Mammalia; order Primates; family Tarsiidae; genus Carlito; species Carlito syrichta. The sequence goes on along the minus strand of NW_007247696.1, from coordinate 117,339 downwards.
CCCAATCCCACTACCAACAGACAAAACCCTCAATACATTGTGTCTTTCCAGAAATAATATTTAATGTATATACAAGTCACATACACAAACATTAATGTACACACATACATAGCTACCTTTTTTTTTTTTTGAGTTGGAGTCTCACTCCGTAGCCTAGACTGGAGTTCAGTGGCCGCTCCCGGCCACCGCAGCCTCGACCTACTGAGCTCTGGTGATCCTTCCACCTCAGCCTTCCAAGTAGCTGGAACTACAGGTGCACGCTACTACCCCCGGCTAATTTTTTGATTTATTGTAGAGATGAGGTCTCGCCAAGTTGCCCAGGCGGGTCTTGAACCCGCGGGCTCAGGCAATCCACTCACCTCAGTCTCCCAAAGCACGGGATTACAGGCTGAGCCACTGAGCCGGCTCATAGCTACTTTTTTTCTTTTTTAACACAAATGAGATTATACTATGCATATTTTCTTCAACTTTCATTTTTCACTTAATTATAGATCTTGAAGATCTTTCTTTAACAAAAACACACACTGTATTTCTTTAAAAAATAGCTATTTAGCATTCCATTGTATGAAGACTTCATAATTTATTTAGACAGACTCCTGTTGAAAGACATTTAGACTATTTCTAATTTTTTGTGATTACATGCATTGCCTCAGTGGATCTCCTGGATCAATTTAAATATTTTCATATTTGGGAGAGAATACATCATTCTTTGTGGAACTTCTGAGCACTGACACAGTTCCCAGGGTTCCAGGAAGCATAGTTTGAAAACTAATAAACAGGCAACCCTCTCCGGTCCCCTCCTGCTTTGGGAGATTATCTGTCCTCTTAATAAATCCTACTTGAAAGAGAAAGAAAGACAGAAAGAAAGATGAAAGGAAGAAAGAAAGAAAGAAAGAAAGAAAGAAAGAAAGAAAGAAAGAAAGAAAGAAAGAAAGAAAGAAAGAAAACCAATAAACAAGATGAATTAAATTATTTTTTCTATTTTATGAAACTCCATTAATCTTTAATATTTGTTCATCCTGGGTATTATTTTGTATTGCCTCCTACTAGCTTTGTGTGAGGAGATATGTCTTGTCTCTTAAACTAGTTTGTAATCCATTTGAGGCTACTGATTGTTTAGCATCTTTTCGTATCCCACAAAGCCTGACCTGGCCTTTAGTGAGGCATAAGAAGGGCTCAATAAATATATGTTGAATGGCAATTAGAAAGGAATATGGCTGGTAAAACAGAATACTTAGCTATAGTTCTCTGTTGGTTGTAGTTGTTCAAATAGGAGTATGGGTACCTATGGTTTACCTTGATTTCAATATAACAAGCTCAGTGGGTTAGAGACAGCTTACATACCACTCAGACATAGTCATGAAGGGGAAAATGGGTGATACTTCTAGGCATGCTTTGAATTTCTAGGGTTGCCAGCAACGTACTACTCTGGAAGTTCCTTTCATGTTGGAATCTATGAAAATAGTGCCTCCTACAGCTGTACTCCAGTTGGCTAAATTTACAAGGAATATAACATGAATTGTGTCCCCTTAGACTTGTATGTGATGTTGGTAAGATATTATCCACTTTTTTTATTGTCGGGATTTTGTTCCATCTCCATTACACAAATTACTAGCCCCTCCCATTCTACTTACTCTTTCCGTATAAATGTCGTTATATCTTCTTAATCCTCATAGTAGTAGTCATGATGAAGATGATGATAATGATGATAATGGTCTCTTGTAGTATCCAGGATCATTGTCAAGTACCTTTGCTTAGTACAAAAAGCCTTTCTTACTTTTGTCCTGTTTATCTCTCAAATTCATCTCCCACCACCTCTTTCACCTCATCCTCCCTGTATTTACACACTCAATTTCTTCCTGGAATACCTTTCTCACCTTTGACTTTTGCTTATCTTTCCTTCTTCCTCACACCAACTTTCATCCTCTTTACACATCTACCTCAAGCATCATCTGCTCCATGATTGATTTTTCTCCTACCTAAACTGTAAACCTCTCGATGTCTTTTTCTACTTTATACTTCAAGTATCTAGCTCAAAGAATAATATTAATTGGATGAATGAATATATTTTGATGGGGTTATTCTGAGGAAGAGTGCCTGTTTTTAAATCTAAATGCCCAGATTTTAACAATTTTAAAATGAAAAAATACTCTTTTTTATTATGAAACTGTTACAACTGGTGTAAAGTATTTTAAAACAAATTAAAATAATTTTTTAACATTTTTTCTTCTACTTAACCTTTCTCCATTACAATATCAGAAAAACATGGTAAATAAAAAAATTTTAATTTAGAAAAAATGAAGTTAATGTAACTATATGTGTTGATATTTTGTAACATTACCAAATGAGAGTAAATAAAAATTTCTCAAGACAAAGTTGGGGACAAACAAATCTTGTCACATATCTTTTCTAAAATGAGAATATCTTCCTTTTTAGTATTTACTCTGGTCATGTATATATCCTTTTATTCTTGTTTTCCTGGATTTGTGTTCCTCCCTTGAACTCCTTATCTCCTTGAACCCTCCTGAATGTTCCCGTTTTATCTCTCACTCCACTGTTTTCCTCCAGGTTTTCTGAGACCATCTTGTCTGCTCTCCAGGCTTTACTTGCCCCCTGACCCCTCCTTCCTCTCTCAGGACTGTATTTCCCCTGCCTCTCATTTGCCTCCCAGCAACGTAAGCAGAACAATACTGGAAGTAGAGCTGGCACTCTGACAAAAAGGAGAGCAGTTGGAAAGAAAACTTTGCTCATAAAGAAGAAGACAAATATCTTAAAAATATCTATGGGAAGGTGTTTGCTAAATCATTGACCTCTTCAGATACGGAACTTTCAACGATATGGTTTCCATTTCAGTGGAGGTAGACGAGAGGCACCTTCTTGGTCTAGATGACTAAGCAGATGCAAAGAATTTTAGACCTCAGTAACTTAGCTTTGAAAAAAATTCAAGACTACCCCCCCAACCCATTTGTGTTCTTTCTTTTTTTCCAAAAGCTCCGTTGCAGGAATTCAAAGGGCCAAATTCTGCCCTCAGCTGTGAGTCATGACTCCCTTGAAGCCAAGGAGCTCATATGTATGTACTCAAAGGAAGTATTGGACCTTGGGGACTCAGGTTAAATAACAACAGCCCAGTCATTTGTTTGCTTATTTGCTTAAACCTTTATAAAAGAAGCACAAGGCCTGCTGTACCTGAATGCCTTTTTATAATCATTTTAAAAATACACAGTAGAATTTAAATTCCCACAGTAGATCTCCTGCATTACAGCACAAATAATAACAGTCTATCTTACCCTGTGCCCTAGGTCCAGGAGAGAGTCATAAGAAAAGAGGCAGGAATGAATTTCTAACATGCCAGCCTTTCACTGAGAAAGTTCTGTTTGTATCCCCAGGGAACTCGACACAAGAGACTGAAATTCAATGTTCCTTGTAAACTGCATGAAATACCTAAACAGCTTTTATTTTTCAGAGCTAGGTTGAAAGGTAACGAGGGCCACTCTGCTGGCTTTAAGAAAAACAAAGATGTACAAGCTGGAGTTTCACCCCCAGACTTTTGCCTCTAATGCCACCTCTCCTAGTTCACATGGCTTTTCCTTTGTCTCTTGAGTTCTCCTCCCACGAAAAATCAAAATCGTATCCAATATCAGTTCTCTTGGCTACCCCTCTCCCAGAAGGTTTTCTTTTCCCCACTAGTACAGGATCTATTTCATCAAGATAAAATGATATCAGATATTTTTAAAAACAAGATAATTTCTCTAACTTCTAAGTTGTGTAAAAATGTTATACTCCGCCATCCCTGTTATGATGTATTTTTTACTTCAAAATTTTATTTTATTGGTTTAAAAGATGTAATACACCAACCATTAGAAAACAATACCAATGAAGAGATAAATAAAGCAAAAAGTGAAAGCTTCCCCCAATTCTTTTTCTTAGAGCCTACCACTGTTCACAGTTCACATAGCATTGTGATTTTAAATGTAAAATTAAATATTGAAGAGGTTGACCAGATAGTATATTCTGTTGTCTCTCTTCCAGACATTTCTCAGTTCCCCACTCCCCAAGGAGGACTTTAGGGGTAGACAGGAGTGTCTAGACACCTCTGGCTTTTTCTAATATCAGCCCTGGAATGTGGCACCTTCTCTGACCAAGTATAGATCTGCCTGCTGGCAAATTCCTTCTCTGTAGCTTGTCCTTATTTTTTGTTTTACAACCTGACCATAAGTGAAAATGTTTTCCCTCTCATATTAACTCCAACTACTATGTACACACTCAAATGCCAGAGTTCAGAGTTCATTCTCATTCTCCATCTTTTGTTTTTTTTTCTCTTGGCCTGGGGACTTGACACCTTGGCTCATATGGTGAAATTAGGCCCATGCTTGTTTCTGTGTATAAAAAAGATTAAACCAAACCAACATTAACCAAATAAGCAAACAAACAAACAAACTTTATAACATTGACATCGCTTATAGGTACTAGAGAATTAAGAGGGGAAAAAAAAACTTAGTAGGATTATGTAGTAGTAATACTAACTATATCATTTGTGTAAAATAGTTATAGTTTATATATAAATCCCAAGGTATGCAATACTGACAAACTGTACCATTCATTATGTGTTATTATTCATTCATCTGAACACATTTATTGCCTTATGAACTTTAAAATTGATTGTAAATATAATTTTAGGACATGTATTAGATATTGTTTTATAGAGTCAACATCCTCTTTCTAAAAACATCATCTCCATTCTTTCCAATGATCACGGCTTCAAACACACACCCTCCAACCTACTCGCCAGCATGAGCTGCCATACTTAATGTGACTCCACATACTTGATCATTATTGATGGGTCCAGGGTCAGGCACTGGACCCAACCTAAGCCAGCAAGATTCCTTCCCTGGGAATTTTTTGAAAGAGAACTGACAGCCAGTCCATTTTTATTCTGAGGTGGAAGCCTTGGGGATGGGATCTAAAACCCAGAAGCTACTGGCTACTTTGTTTCCTACTGCATGGAACAGTAGATCTCAACCCTAGCTGCTCATTAGGATCACCTTAGGAACTTTACAAAAAATTGCCTTGGTACCAACCCCCAGAAATTCTAATTGACCTGGTCTGGGATGTGACCCAGGTGTCAATATTTCTTTAAAACTCCCCCAGGTGATTCCAATGTGCAGCTAGTAGTGAGAACTACTGAACTGGAGAAAAGCACACAGCGAGAAGAACAGAGTCATCCAGCAGAGAAGGCCTGAGGAGACTCACAGAAGCAAATGCTGGTGGCAAATGAACTCCTTTTTTTGGGTATTCCGCAGAGTAAGCTGCTTCCTAGACTTTTTTCTCACCACTCTGTTGACAAGTTCTTTTTTCAATTACCTGAGATGTTCCAGTGTCTTTCCAATAAATCCTCTTCTATCCTAAGCTAACGTAAGTTGCGTTTATGTGATTTGCAAACAGAGAAGTCCATACTAGATCTCTGTTTTTGTGTGTCCAGGCTTAATATATTTTACAGTTGTAGAATAGTTTCCCTACATTCATGTCCTTATTCACTAATTTAAGCAACAAGGCTAACAATATATCAAGTTCTGTGCTGGTTGCCAAGAATACTAAAACAAGGATACTACACAGTCCCTTTATTAGAGCAGCTTCCATTCCAGTGAGAAAAATGGCCATGTCAGCATAGATAAATAGCAATATAAAAAGTATTATAATAGTAGTATTGACTGGTTACTGCAAGAGCATTAAGGAAATGTGTAATTGAGTGAGTCATGGAAGGCTTCACAGAGGAGGTGGACCTGAAATTGCTGGAGGAGTGAATAAATGTCAGATAAGAGAAGGTCAGCATGAGGAACTACATAGCAAAGGGCCCAAAATTATAAGAGTGGAAGGCATATTAGGGAAATTGAAGTAGTTTTGTTATGGCTGAGGCTGAAAGTATGTACATGCTGGGAATGGAGGTTGGGGAAGTAGAGACAGATGTTACACAGACCATTGACACCAGCATTTGACATGTTAAATATTTGAGAGTTTTGTCATATGGATATTACAGAGACTTTGGAGTGGTTCAGCTAGAGAAGAGGTCTGAACAGATTTGCACCATGGAAGGATTTCTCTAGGGAAGTAATAGGGCAAAGGCCTGATTTTCAGGAAGGAAACATGTTAAGAGACCACTGCCATTGTCCAGGAGAGAAATGATGAGATCCTGAACTAATACTCTGATAATGAGAACCTGGTAAATTTAAAAAAAAAAAAAAAAAAAGGGAAGATAGATTCCCCTGGATATTACAACCATATGAGGCCAATTAAAGTGAGTGCATAGGTACCAGGTATTATGGTGTGGGCCAGTAGTCCCAGGTACTCAGAAGGTTGAAACTGGAGGATTGCTTGAGACCAGGAAGTCAAGACTGTGATAAGCTATGATTGTGCCACTGCACGCACTGGGTCGCCAAGTGAGACCCTATCGCATAAATACATAAATAGATAGATAAATAAATAGCTAAATAAGAGAGTGTGTATGTTGGGAGTAATGAGAAAAAGAAGCTAGGGACTAAATCCCAATGCAGGCTTACATATAAGTAATAGGAGAGTACAGTTGGCTCTCTGTACTTGCAGAGTGGGTTCCATGGCTACTGGATCAATCAACCCATCACAAATGAAAATATTTAAAAATAACAATTTAAAAAAATAATACAATAGTAAAAAAAAAATTCCCAAATTTTAAAAACAATAAATACATAGCATTTACATTGTATCAAGTATTATAAGTAATGTAGAGATGATTTACAGTATATGGCAGGATATATACAGGTTATATGCATATACTACACTTTATATCAGGGACTCAGATTCTGGTATACTCGGGAGTCCTGGAACCAATCCCCCTAGTATACTGAGGGATCATAGTATATAGGTAGAAGAAATACTGCTTGCAAAGGAAAAGGAGAAGAAGCTAGAAAACTAGGAAAGCAAGGTATTATGGAAATTAGCAATATTTCCAATGACTTCTGTACTGGATTGAAATAGAATGTAATTAATTGCTCTCCAACTAAGGTCGATTTTGTTTCTTTACATAGATCTTATTTCACTTCAAGACTAGTCAAGGGGTAGAACGAAGTAAATGAAACCAAGGGTTGCTATTTTTCCCTCCCCCACAAGTCCAACTTATCCCCACTTTGGTGGTCTGGCAGATCAGAAAACTCAAGAGATAGGGAGAAGAAGAGTGGGAAAAAGTATACAACTAGGTGTTTGGTGTTGACACACCTGCTGCTAATAAAGATGGGACAAAATCTAGGCCAGCTCTGGGCTTGTTGGTAGGTGAGCAGGTTGGAAAAAAGGGCAGTCCAAGTAGGTCTGGGAACCTCAACAGGGAATGATCAGAATGGGTGGAAGGACGCTTGCTTGAAGCTTTTGTATGTGGTTACAATATGGGACAGTGATATGCATAAGATGAGACTATTGTTTCGAGAGACCTAATGTAGGATTTCTAACTTAATTTTCTTTGTTATTTCTAGGCTCTTTACCTTAGTAAATGATTCTTACTTAGTGTTTCACTCCCGAATAGGTATAACCTGACTAATAAAAACTCCTACTACTATATAGTCTGCATACATAATATCCCGTATTCATATAAAATATTACCACAGCACTCAGGAACAAGAGGTGGCGACAATATAAAAGTCATAGGGGGAGGGGAGTAGGGAAAGGGACAGTCTGATGTGTAAGTTTTTTTCTCTCCAAATAGATTTCTACCACAGCTGCTGCTTTTTTTTATTATAAAAATGTGGGGTACAATTCAGGGTTAGGTATACAAACATTGATCATGCAGGTACCCCTGTTGATGAGGTATACCCCTCCCTCCCCTAGAAGTTTCCCTCAATAGCAAAAATATGGAACCAACCATGTTACCCATCAAAGCTGGACTGGATAAAGAAAATGTGGTACATATACACAATGGAATATTATGCAGCCATAAAGAAGGATAAATATCTGGGCTTCGCAGCAACTTGGATGAATTTGGAGTCGATCATACTCAGTGATCTATCACAGAAACAAATAATAGAGTACCATATGTTGTCCACTCACTGTTTCTTCTCACATGCAGTGTAAACTTCAAAAATCTTAACCAAGACCGTAGACTGCCTCCACCTCATCTTACGGCCCTCTCCTTTCCTAGATGAGATTCCAGCCACTCTGATCTTTTTTGTTGTTGTTGGGCAAATAAAGTCATAGAATTCAGCATAATTTCAATTTTATATATAGATATACATATATAAAACATATGTATATATATAAGATATATTATATATACATATACACACACAAACACGTGTGTGTGTTTAATTAATGGCATACTGAATTTAAGTCAGTGCTTGAAATAAGAGAGAGGATGGCAAGCCATTCCTTAGAAGTAAAGGAGAAAGTATTGGAAGGAAGGAACTGGTTAGCAGGGAGTCACTAGGTCCAGGAGCAGGCTAGAAGAAGCTGCTGCTGTTGCTGGATGACTTTCTCTGTCCCCAGCAATTACTCAAAATGTGCCTCCAGCATCCAATGGGCTGTCAGAGTCTTCCTTCCTGAAAAATGGGAAATAGAGACAAAGAGTTGTGAACATTTGAAAGAAGTACCACAAGATGTCCTGAATGAATTATTCTCTCATACACTTGAAAATATCTTAGAGATGACTTGAAACTACTTTTTGGTGGGCTAATCAGATAAAAGAAAGTAGCTTACTTGGAAATCTAGAAGAAGCAGAAATACTTTTATCCTCTTAAACTCCAATTATAACATTTGACTCAAAGGAAAAAATGCTATGTCCCTTAGGCAGACCAATAGTCTCTGACTTCCTGCATTATATAGCAAGCTCATGGAGTAAAAAATTTCCTACATCTCAATTAATTTCCATTTGTCATTTTGTGCCTTCTTCCTGCCACTCTAGGAAACTGGTGTGCTAATGTGGTGGGTGTGTATGAAAGGGAGTTGTTCAGGCAGAAAGGGCAGAGGGAATGGCCTTAGCTTTGAAATTCATATTATCTATTATAATAGTGAACGGGAAGGAAAGTTGACAAATGGGCAGCTTGGACGCTGTAGGTTTGTGGAACACTGCTTTCTGATCACAAGGAGCATGGAGAAAAGGGATCAGTAAGAGTAATAGTAATAGTTTCTATCAGATATAAGTATATACGAGTGGGGACCCCCAAAAACTGGAATTTTTTTTGAAGGGCGGGCCCTTTAATAGTACAGGATTCCCCCCAACTAGGTAAGTATTTTAGGAACCCATTGGCATTAGTGTACCAGCTATGTTGTTGTGAGAGGCTTCGGTCAGCTTCAGTGAGTTTTTTTTGAAGATTCTTTCCATGTATTTGCCCATTTCATGATGGGTGATTTACAGGAACCACCTGCCCACATCACACTGAGTACTCAGCAGTTTTTTGACCAAAAACAGCTCGACCCCTGTGCCCCGCCCTCCCTATTCACCCAATCTCACCCCAGGTGACATGTTTTTGTTTTTGTTTTTCCAGATGAAATAGTCCCCAAAGGGAAGTGTTTTGCTGATGTGGTAGAGGTGAAACAAAAAAATAGCAGAAGCACTAAAAGGCATCAAAATTGACAAGTTCAACAACTGTTTTGAGCAGTGAAAAAAGCATCTCAAAAGGTGTATTGTATCAAACGAAGAGTACTTTGAAGGTGACCGAAGTTTAGACATGTAAGAATAAATACAGGCTGGGTATGGTGGGTCAAGCCTGTAATCTCAGCACTTTGGGAGACCGAGGCAAGAGGACTGAGTTCACGGATTCGAGACCAGCCTGGGCAACAAGGTGAGACTTCATCTCTACAATAAAATTAAAAAATTAGCCAGACTTTGGTAGCACGCACTTGTAGTTCTGGCTACTTTGAAGGCTGAGGGTGAAGGATCACCAGAGCCCAGCGGGTCGACGCTGTGGTGGTTGTGAGCGTGCCACTGCACTCCAGCCTGGGCAATGGAATGAGACTCCATTGCAAAAAAAAGGAAGAAGAAATACATAATTTTTATAAATAAATTTTGGGGTTTTGGGGGAGATATATATACATATATCCAGAGCTGGTGAGAAAGCCTGGTTTTCAAAGACTTATCAGTAAGATTTGAAGAACAAAAAGCCACGGATGAGAGGAAGGGTTTCTATATTCTAATCATACCCTGTTGTTGAATTTGCCTACCAGGCATCCATTCTCTGCTTTTTGGTATCATCACCTGACCTTTTTTGGGAAACCACCTGCCTCATTGTGTGTGGTCTTCTTCAAATTATACCAAGTTTGAAGGCATCCTGCTATACTCCAGCCTAGTCATGAACAGAGTAGAGTGATACAATGTTGGAAGATAATAGAGGCCTATTCATCCCAATGGCAATGCTCTGAAGAGATTGCCCACAAGTTTCTGCTCTATAGAACTCTCTTCATCTGGATGTCTGACTCCTGTTGTCTTTCAGGCCAGAATTTAAACCTTTCCTTCTAGTCACTTTAAATTTGTATGTATATGTTTATGACTTTATTTGGTCATAAGTTGGCTTTCTGTATTTACAAAGGACCTCAGGAGATACATTCTAGAAATGACCTAGTAGATTACTTAACACAGTCATAGCTAGGTTATGGGTTCATTTCACTTTTCATATGTTACTGTATTTTTAGACTTTATAAAACTCCAAAATTTGAGCAAAATTTAAATGTAATTTTCTTGTGTCATGCTACTTGCAATGAAGAAATCAAAATGGTGTTAAGATTCTGAATAACACATCATGTCACAGAAAGGCATAGTGAGGGCCCCAGGGATATGGTAAAAGAATCTAGTCAAAATGTAGGACTTCTTTTGCTAGTTGAGGAGGTGGCTGTGTGAAAGAAGGAAGGGGTAAAGTAAATATAAATATCAAAGAAGAGCCAGGCTTGGTGGCTCAGCCTGTAATCCCGTACTTTGGGAGGCCGAGGTGAGTGGATTGCCTGACCCCGCAGGTTCGAGACCTGCCTGGGGAACTTGTGAGACCTCATCTCTACAATAAATCAAAAAAATTAGCCAGGTGTGGTAGCTCGCGCCTGTAGTTCTAGCTACTTGGAAGGCTGAGGCAGAAGTATCCCCGGAGCCCAGCAGGTTGAGGCTGTGGTGGCCGGGAACGGCCACTGCACTCCAATCTGAGCGACAGAGTGAGACTCCAACTCAAAACCAAAAAACAAAAACAAAACAAAAAAATCAAAGAAGAAAATGTGAATCACTAGCAATGATGTAAAGGATATGAAAATAGACATTTTAAGCATATATAGGTATGCTAATTGTATCGTGATTACATAAGAAAATATTCCTTTTTGTTTTTTGATGCAAACTGTTGTAGTTAGGGGTAAAATAGCATGACATAGAATTTTCTTTAAAATATTCTATCAATAAAAACAACACCAAAGAATGGATGACACCTAAAACAAGTATAGCAAACATGTTGATAACTTCATGGGGATCCCTTTTAGTAGAAACATTCTCTCTACTTTTGTGTACATTTGAGATTTTTCAAAAAGTTTGAAACTGTCTAGTGAAACACTTTGAATAAGTGAATTATTCTGTGTATGTGTAGTCTTGCACTGACATTTAGATTCTTTCATCATTTTTTAAAACTACTTGGACATTGAGTCTTTTGGCAGTGTTTTTCAACCCATCTTTTGTAATTGTTTCAGTCTCATGATTTATAAAAGATTTGCTTATTAGTGGTAACTTGATGTCAGTAAATTACTTTATTAAGCTTTTTCTTTGAAATATACTCCTCCTATAACATGTCCATCTACACCCAGAGGGAAACCAAGTGGTAGAAATGCAAAATGAAAAAGGAAAAGACTATGCTTACCAGACTTCATTTTTAAACTTAACCTTTTTAAATGCTAAAGTGATAAGCCACTGAAGATATATTACTAAATGTCCTTTATTTTAAAAAGATTATTTCTCAAGTACTCAAACTACTGTAAAGATCTGTAAAGGTACCAGGTTCCCTAACACTAGTAGTCTTCTGCTTTACCCTTGATGATCAAGTATTTCCCAAAACCCAAATCTACCCTTGTAAAATCCTATTTTATTCATCTTGCTTCTGCTTTCTAATAACAATCAATCCTGGAGAACAAAAGTCACATTGAACAAAATGAGTTACTGCCCAAACTATGAGAATGCTAGTATGAACAATTATGGTACATAAATTAGACCACAGTACTTCATTCTCTTGCTTGGGTATGGCTAATATAGTCTATAATATAGTTTATCCTCTTGATTTTTACAATGTTTACTACAATAATGAACAATTTGGTTAATCTGCCTTTAAAAATTGATTCTGTTTATCCGCCAATATTTTGTACTAATAAGAATTCCCCTTTAAAACTAGCTGGTTCTGCCTCATCAACCTCAGACTTTCATTTTAGAGTGAATCTTCTAATTATAAAACCATCCAGCGACAGTCTGGACAAAAATGGCATTCTGGTTAACACTCAACACAAAGGAATATGAATGCCTGAGTTTATACCAATGCCCCACCATTACCAAGAATGTATTAGTTATGGCATTATTTCATCTAAAACATTTGATATGGTCATGTTACTTTAGTACACAGAGACAAATGTAGGTGCTAACTATTCAGAGGAGAAAATAATATCATTTAAGAAGGTCAGACAAGTCTTATGCAAGTTAATTTTCACAAACAATCAGATCTTAGAAAGTTCTGATGATAGGCAACACTAATTGGCATTTTCTCAAATATTCTGCTAAAAGAAAAGAGGGAAGTTTGATAACATCAAGATCGGCTTCCCTTTTGTAAAGTTTTCTTAAATCATAACTTCTTTTCTATAGGAACAAAAGCAGCATGGCCCAATTTCAAAATGGGGACAAATAAATACTAAATAGAACTGAAAAATATTTCAATGAGTCCTTTTCATATGGTTCTTCTACTCAACTCTAGGAATGTTATGTGGATTTGTTCAGTGAATTATTGAAAAAGCAACAGGAAAAAGAATACAGTACATGATTCTTTTTTTCCTATTTGGTCTGTGAATTAAGGGAAAGGTGATGTGTTAAAACAAGAAATGTTATTAACTATACGCTACTCATGGGAGAAGCAAACTGTAGCTAGCTTGTGGTTTGTTTATTTCCCTCTGTTTCAAAAAAAGATTTGAGGCAGCTATAAGATTGGTTAGTATGGGCATAGTTACTGACAAAAGAGTCTCTGCAGTGCTTGAGAACCCATGAAAGGAAGATTTTCCTTGCTCTTTCTTTATGTGCATATGTGGCTTTCAAACAATGATTTTGAAATGGTTCAATAGCAAAAACTGGCCTTCTGCTGTCAGAAAGAATGCTTCAGGGGTAAATCAGCAAATGGTATAGATCAGTGACTTCTGCCAAGTATACAACCTCTATGGAAGTTGTTTTTCCATCACTCATTCACTCCATCAAAGCTGCGTGATTCATTCTTCCCATAGGTGCTGAACCCAGGTGTTTGAGGGTAGAGCCTAAAGCACACAGAGGAGGAAATCTCTTTGTTTCAGCATTGCACACATCTGTGCAGTAACAAATGGAGAATATAAGTGGATAATGTCATAGAAATTTAGTTGATGCACTTAAGGAGTAAACTTTAAAGCAGCAAATACAAACAAGCAATCAATCCACTTATGACTGGCACTGGACATAGGAACCATATCCATCTGAGGACTGAAATGATGGACTGTTAATGATTCATGATCAAGATGGAGAAAATAACAGGCTCTAGGCATGGCAAAGATATTTTTCTTAAATATAGTAGGCTAAAGATATTCCTGCTTCTTTACTTTAAGAGAGGATTATAACATAAAGCCAGAACTGAACTACACAAAGAGCATTTTTTCTATCATATGACATAATATTTGTGATTTTATATATCCACTTGTATTTAAATGATCTATTAAATTGCACACTATTAATTCTATTATCTTTTGCTACCTATCTAAGCTCCAAAGTTTAAAAATGTTTATTCAATTGTGAAAGAAGGATATCTAAGTATGGTGTGTTGTCAGGATAGGTTATATAATGCTAGTGTAGCTAGCTAACAACAATGGACCACTCGGCTCTTAAACTGTTAAAGGTTTAATTCTCACTCATATGAAATCTCTTGAAGATCTAGTTGCTTTCCAGATCAGCTGCCAGTGATGCAGGGTTGCTTCCTTCTTATAGCTCTACCTTTGAAAATAGGGCTTTCAGGACCACAGGAGTGGAGTGAAAAGTGCTCTTAAGAAAGCCAGGGCTGGGCGCGATGGCTCAAGCCTGTAATCCCAGCACTTTGGGAGATGGAGGTTAGAGGATTGCCGGAGCCCATGTGTTTGAGAACAGTCTGGGCAACTTGGCAAGACCTTATCTCTACAATAAATTAAAAAATTAGCTGGGCATGGTAGAGTGTGCCTGTAGTTATGACTACTTGGAAGGCTGAGGCGGAAGGTTCGGAAGGATCATCTGAGCCCAGCTGATCGTCGGCGGGGTGCCGGTGAGCGTGCCACTGCACTCCAGCCCAGGTGACAAGTGAGACTCCAACTTCAAAAAAGAACTTAGCCAGAAGTGGCACACTTCATTTCCTCTCAAGCCCACTGATCAGTACTAGTTTTGAGGCCCCAATCTAATTACATGAGAGGTTGGAAACTGTAAGAGAGTCACGTGATGTTTGGTGGCTGCCACTGCTCCTGCAGTGTCTGATTACTACAAGTAAGATCTATGTTAAGAAAAGCTGGACAAGGTAAGTTTACCTCCTCTAGAAATTGTTCTTGAACTTTAGTAAATATAAAACTATGGGGGAGCTTGTTAAAGGCACATTTCCAGGCCCAAATGCAAAGTTCAGTTTAATAGGGTGAGATTAGACTACTAGTGCTTTAATTAGGCATCAACCATGGTATGTGTGCTGCATGGTACACTGGAAAGAAGATTCTGCATTGAGGTGCAACATAATAATTGCCTTTAGGAGGCTGGAATATAAATAAAATGAGAGCAGAATTCAAAACCAAGTCATCTGGGAAAATCAGTCTTTTCAAGTCACCCTTCTGTTCTACAGGGGAGTCCACTCTGCCCTATAATTCTGGGAAGCTGGGCAAATATCCCACCAACACTTTGCAGGTATGAATGCAATATTACTAAAATAATGTTATATCGGGGACTTTGTCCTTACCTTCTCCGCAAAATTTCTTCCTATTTTGCCAGTTACTCTTATACTTGACTTGGAGAAAAAACAACAATGAAAAAGATCCTGTTTGCTTCTCCTCAAAGCTTTAAAAGAAGGTCTTTCCTTTTTTTTCTCCTCTCAGATAGTTACCGAGGTGTTGTGCTCATTAGTAGTTATTCTTTGGAGAAAAAATAGAAGAAAAAAACTTAGATGATAATATGGGTAATTTTAAGTGTAGGCATGCACAAAAACTTCGTGAAAATCAGGTTGTGGTATGTGTTCTTATTTTAGATATGCCCCTGTTAACATTTTCTCAATAAACAGGTGCATACACTTTCCCAAGCTGTCACTGGTGTTTATTTAGCCTGTATGCTTCAAAATCTACTGATGGAGGATACCCAACCAGCTTGAAACTTGACTTTCAAAAACCAGAGACTTGAAGTTTTAATGAGACTTTCTTAAAGTGTGGTCCAATGAGTTGTTAGAATAGGAGCATCTCTCTCAAAGATACCATAAGAGTATCACATTTGTATGTTAATTTTAGTTTAACAAATAGGAAAAATGATTATGAGTAATAGCTCTCAGCTTTCAGATAGTTCTTTTCATGTTCAAAGTGCTTGACAAACATTAATTAAATCACTGGCAGTCAAATTAGATAAATATGTTCTCTGCATGTGCATAGCTGTACCTTCCATGCACACAGTCTTCTAAATCACATCACTGCAGATCAAACATTTTTTTTTTGCCATCTGAACTTGGTTGGCTGACACTGATTCCAAGCAACAGATAATTACTGGAAGGGCTAATCATAAGGAGAGATTATGTAAGCTTTCTTTGTTTTTAAATAAAATCATGAATTTGTCCTTGATAAAAGGTATAGGATGAACCACAGTATAAAATTCTTCTGTCTCTAGGCCACAAAGTAACAGTGATAAAGCAAATTTCCTCATATTATAGTGTTGGAATAGCTAAACTCTAATTTAAATAGATAATTTCATCAACAGAGAATATGTTTTATTCTTCTCAGACTACTGATGTTTTAGGCTCCTTTCAGCACCAATAACAGGAAGGCTTTAAAGGCTAAATATGGTGTTGATTTCAGCAATATGGTCATTGTTCTTTAATGTTAGGGATCCTTGGTCACTACTGACTTGAAAAGCATTTGGACCAGCAAATTAAACATACTACATTTCATAATTATTTTTAGAATCACTTACACTTATTTTCCTTCATTGAATTTAATGAAGTTTTCCAAATCATCCCATGAGATTAATTGCTCCCAATGGATCCTCAAATGAAGTATATTCCAAATCAAAAGGAGTGCTAATAGCATTCCACCTTTCAATATCACCTAAAAAAAATAACATGCTTTACCCATTGACATCACACAATTAGGAGAAGGCATGCATATGCTTGTGTGGACACAACTCAGCCAAAGTCAAGCTTGTTTTTCTTGAGGTGCTCAGGCTGCATCACTACACATGGAGGGTCCTTAGGTTTCTCCTTCTACTCTGTCTGCCAAACTAGTCTAGTCTGTTTCCAGGGAAGAAAGTACTCATCAATTGTCTTGCAGTTTGCTGAACAAAAGACCATCTAGTTAAACCGAGTTGTTGATGGAGTGAGACTCCAACTAAAAAAAAAAAAAAAAAAAAAGAGAGAGAACCTGTGTTCAAGGCCATACCCACAGCCCACATGGTTTAGATCTGACAGGTGGCAGTAATAGATAACTAATATGGTACTACATTTGCCTTAGCATTTCTACTGTGAGGCTGTGGCCTGATCCCAGGAGAAAGATTATACTTTCTATGATTATATTTAGAGGAAAGAGTCATTGATGTGAGTGATTTGGGGACCAGAACAACATGTATCGGCTATATCTCTAAGGTGTAAGTTTATTCTCCATTCAGTATGGAGACAAAAAATTAGACCAGAATGGAAACATTAAGTGATTTTAAAATTCAGTAGTATCCCAAAGCAGAAATGCCTTAAGAGGTAAATAAAATACACACATCCTTTGCATATCTTGAGTTATACTGATTCTTACAATCAAAGTTCACTGCCTCTATTTCCTCACTTCTTACTTTTCTACTCTGGAAACTCTTCTTTTGCAGTTCACACACAGTGTCTTTGTTGTTAACTATATTACCTTATCCTTAATGCTTATTCTCTTTGACCATTCTGCTGTATTTGACACTATAGACTCTCCCCAACCAATACCACCTACTACCCTCTGAAACACCCAATACTCTATCTTCTTGACATTTTCCATGTTTTTGCTAGCCTTGCCATAAACCTTATCTACCTCACATCATCTCTTGCCTAGATTATCATACAGGCTTCCATCTGGTCTTCTAGGTCCTGATGTCTCCTTTCTTGAATCTAGAATGCCAGCGTGACTATCTTTCAAATATCCATACTTTAACCAGACCTCAAAATCCCTTTTTACGGGCAGACTGGGTGTGGTGGTTCATGCCTGTAATCCCAGACTCTTTGAAAGGCCAAGGTAGAAGGATAGCTTGTGCCCAGGAGTTTTAGACCAGCCTGGGCAACACAGCAAGACCTTGCTTCCTTCCCCTGTTTTATTCTCTTCAGTTTTCCCCTAACTCCTTACACTTCAGATACACTTGGCTTTCTTAAAGTGTCAGGTGTATGATCTCCGACCCCTTTTTAAGATTCCACACTGGCCCAATTCATCCATGACTGGTTATTTCTTTCATTCAAGTTATAGTTTAGATGTTCCTCAGAAAGGTTTAACCTGCTCCCTAGATTCTCATATTGATACCTTTGCATTTTATTTTCTTCAGAACACTTATTACTCTTTGGTAGTTGTATATTTACTTGTTCTTCTCTGTCTCTCCCAACAAAATGTAGCTCAATGAGAGCAGGAACATTTCATTTTACCACTTTACCTTCAATTCCTAGAATGGTGCCTAAAAATTAATAAAACTTTGTTGAAGGATGAACACTATAGATCATACCACTTCCAATCCATTCACCTATATTCTCTATTTCTGTATAAACACACTTTACAGTTCACATATGTTGTTCTCACTGTGCATGGAATTTATTCTCTATTATTTCAGGTGCATTGACCTTTCCTCTTCAACCAGATTATAAGTAGAGACTCATTTTATACTTTGCAGCTCTTCCACGGCTAGCAGAGTTCTGAGTAGAAGCATATCAAAATGCATTTGGTATGTATTTAACAAACACTTATTATTTCCTACTGTAATATTATATATGACACAATGAGTATTATTCTATCAGTGGGGCTGAAATGGAAATAAAAATAGGTTGACCATAAAACACTGGCATAGTCAGGAACAGAGTAAGAGCTTTTTTTTTGATCATCTAATTCTATTTCAGTAGCAAACTACAGTTTTCTAGAATGAGGAGGATCTACCTTGGGAAATGTCTTGCTTCCTTATCTATCAATCCAGTGACTGTACCAGTGAATGTTGGTCATCTTTCAACTCTAAGGTGCTAAGGTCTACGTATACGTATCGTTGTTGCCTCTTTCCACAACTCTAAAGTTATCTTGGACTTCTCATTCTTCTTGGTCCATATGTATATTCACTGAAACTGTCTTTTCCCTAATGGCATTTATAACCAACATTTCTTTTAAAACTCCATTTGCTTCTTCAGAATCTGATAAGGTTGTGGTCTCTTGGACTTACCCTTCCCTCCTCTTTCTCCACATCCCAAGACCACCCAGAATGATTTCCTGTCAGAATATGTTCCTCAGGCTCAAATTCAGACCCTCTATGAATGCTTCTACCTTTTTATTCAGCTTTGTTTTCTATTGTTTCTAAAATGAATCTCCTGTTTTAGCTCAAATGATCTCCTACCTTTTCTCAGTTCTTCGTGTGCTTATTTTCTTCTTACTGCCTTTGTTCAAGCTTTCCTTTACCATTTTCCCTCATAAACCAATCTGAATTCTAAATTTCCTTTTTTGTTTTTTAAGATGACTTCCCTTAATTTACATGGATTTTTTCCAGCTTAAAATTAGAAATTTACAATGGAATCTTTCATTATTAATAGTGAATTATCATTTTATGCTTCATATTTTACTTCCATAATAGTGTTGTAATTTTCTTGACAGAAAAGACTTTCTGATTCTTACAGTCAGGCACAATCCCTGGCACCTCCAAAGATGAATATGTTTGGTTGGTTTATGGCTCCAGAGGTCTGGTCAGAATTGCCTGGATCATGCAGATGAACCCTGCCTGAGATGCAGGTTGTGAAAAAGGAATGCTTGAAACTAGTGGGACAAAATAGCCTCTGACAGCAATACCTACCTAGTTAATGCCAAGTGCAATTTCATTTATCACTCAGACAATGCAGGTAAAGCTGCAAAGCCAGAATTCTGACATTTGGCCAGGCTGTGTGGCTCAACCTGTAATCCCAGCACTTTGGGAGGCCAAGGCGAGTGGATTGTCTGAGCCCACGAGTTTGAGACCAGCCTGGGCAACTTGGCCAGAACTTATCTCTGCAATAATAATAATAAAAAAAATTAGCCGGGTTTGGAAGCACATGTCTGTAGTTCCGGTTACTTGGAAGACTGAGGTGGAAGGTTTGCTGGAACCCAACAGGTTGACACTGGGGTGGCTGTGAGTGTGCCTGCCACTGCACTCCAGTCTGGGCGACAGAGTGAGACTCCAACTCAAGAAAAAAAAAAAAAAGAAAAGAAAAAGAATTCTGATATTGAATAGCCTTATACAAGTGTTAACTAATAAGCCAGATGCTGGCAGGTATATGAGACAGAAGGACTGAATTTGAATCCTGGCTTTGTTTACAATTAGGCTGGGTAATATTGAGTAAACAACTAATGCTGTCTGGGCTACAGTTCTTAATCAGTTAAAAAAGATTTAAAAAACCTTTTCATTTTAAAATGAAAGGATTAGACTCCAGATTATTTTAAGGACTAGATAATTTAATTATAAAATTGTGTGATTTTATTTGCAAAAGTGAAATGGCAGCCATAGCTTTTGGGGTTTTTCAGATACTATGTTTCAACTTGGAATTTTTTCCACTTTATAAGATGAGTTTATCTGGATGTAAACCCATGGTAAGTTGAGGAGCTTCCTAAGATTTATGATGGGGATTTCCACTGAATGTGTATCAATTTCACACCATCCTACATTCAAAAGTATTGGAAGTTAGGGACTGTCTGCTGTGTTGCCGGCATTAAGTGCATTTTTAACTTACAATATTTTCTATTCACAATGGGTTTATCAGGATGCAACCCCATTGTAAGTGGAGCCATCTTGCACTTTATTCTGTAGATTAGGATTTACTAATTTCATAGTAGTTAGGAGCCCTCACTTTCAGTTTTTGGCATTTACTCTTTCTGTTTCCCAATTTGTGTGAAAGTGGATGGACAGATGGTTTATTAGGCTTTCGAATGCTTGTAATGCTGTTGTTCAATTCAACAATGGTTTTAAACTTTGAAAGTCCACACAGCGTGGCTTTTTGTGTAGAATGGAAGATAGTTTTAGCACTTACTTCATCGTAAGGATAAGAACGTTTAGTCACATAATTTAAAGCAATTTGTGGATGTAACTCCGAAGGTCTAATCAATTTCCTTTATTTTGGCATGTTTCTTGAACTCATTTTTGCATCACAGCCTAACTCTTCCAAGTTGCAGTTTTAAAAATGAAGTTACTGGGTAAACCAGACCTCCATGTACATTTGCATGTTTCGCCATCGCCTGAGTCATTTCACTCACAACCTTCTTCCAAATACAAAATCCTTTACATAATCAGAAATTTTAAAGAGGGAAGAGATTCCTTTTTTAACGGAGAAAAACACAGGAGACCTAAGAGTTCCTAGTACTATTTCTGCAATGTATTTCATAAATAAAAGAGCTAAAGTGAGGTTAAGTTGCAGAGAAAAAACATTTGTGAATTGCAAGCCCCAACAGAAAATTCCATTCCTTGAAACGTAAGTGGTCAATGAATATATTATCGCATGAAGTACAGATGGAACAACACAAGTCAAAAGGTGGTCTCCACTGCTATCTTTTGCTTTGTGATTTTTCATTACTCAGTGTGACTCTTTCATGTAAGTGGGACTACGGACATGCAATTGTTCAATACCCAAACTGCATCGGAAGTGTGTGTGGAGTAGTCAGAAGCAAAAGGACGCACAAAATTTAGGTAACGCAAAGCATGAGCCGGCCAGGAGGGATCCGAGTGGGGTCCAGAGGGAAGGAAATTAGGACGCGTTGACACAAAGCAAGCGCCGAGGAAGTGCGTGCTGCAGAGCGGGTAGTGGTGCTGGGGGAGGAGCACGGATTGCACCCGGGTCCAGAGGCTCCAGCAGGCCGGGAGCGGACGGGGAAAGGGATACAAGGGGCCGGCAGGAAAGCTGCAGGAGGAAGCCGAGGCCGATCTTGTGAGCAGCGCAGACAATCCAGAAGGCGCCAACGCGAGCTGAGAGCAGGACCGGGCGGCTGGGGAAAGACTACGAAAAAGCTGACGGGGCGGGCAGGGGTGCTGACAAGACGGGAAAGGGCGTGCAGGGAGGTGGGCAGTGGAGCGAGGCCGGCGGGCAGTGGGAAGCTGAGAAGAGCGGAGCCCGCAGGCCGCGGTGGCGCGACCGGCGCGGGCGGGAGCGGCCGCTGAGCCAGGGACCCCGCGCAGCCGCGGGGGGCGGAGC
>NW_007247696.1:8306-95383 GCF_000164805.1 Carlito syrichta | reverse complement strand
GGCCGCGCGGCGCAGAGTTCCCAGAGGGGCCGCGGCGGCGGCGGAGGCGGCGCGGGGAGCCGAGGGGAGGGTGGGGGGAGGGGGCGGAGCTGAGGGCCGCGCGCTTCCCGGGCGCACGCGCTGCGCTCCCTGCGCTCTCTGCGCCGCCGTCCGTCCCGCGCTCGCTGCCCGGCGTCTCGGCCGCCGCGCTGCCTTCCCTCTGCGCGCTGGCCATTTTCGAGTTTTCGTTATCTTGGTGTCCACACGCCGGGCGTGCCGGCTCCCCGCGGCCCGGCGCGCCGCTTCCTTGCACTGGCCGCGGGGAAGGGTGGGGGCGCGTTGCCCTTGCGCGGGGAGCGGGGAGGCCGGACTCCCCAGGTCGTCCTGAGCGGTCAGGGGGCCTCCTCGCGCCTCCAGGCAGTCCGGGCCTTGGCTCCCTGCATTGCGAGCCCCTGGCCTTCCTGAAGGAGACCTTCGCGTTTGGCCCCTGGTCGCACTCACTGTCCTGACCTCTCCATCGCCGCGGCCCCCTTCCCTCGGTCCGCTTCGCCTGGCGACCTCCCCGTGTCCCCACCCCACCCCTCGCCCGAGGTTCACCACAAACATTTTCTTCGGGATCCAGCCAGTCCCGCTCTGTTCAGGTGGAAAGGTTCTCTGAATTTAAGTCTTGAGAGTCCCACAGCGAAGTAGTTAAAAACACTAATTTAACCTGTAGTCCCGAAGCAGCTTTTTCAACCCCCTCGCAAATACAACTTTTGAGTCTTCTGAGAACTGTGGTGCATTAGATTATCTTTGAGATTCTGAAGCGAGTGCCTGGAGGCCGCGTGATGGGAGGTTCAAAGAGAAGGCTTTATTTTACAGTTTTTCCTCCACCTGTACATCACAGTTTGAAATGGAAAACGTGAGTTGAAGGTGATTTTCCACATGTGGTGGATTTCAGCGTGCAGCCCCCGGCTGCGGGGGCTCGCCTGGGTTATCTGGTGCTACCTTGAACTTGACTTTTAAAGCTTAACGTAGTGGTCAGGTAAAGGAGCTGCTGAAAAAGAAGTTCAGTATAATTCAGTAGAACCATTCTATTGGATTCTATTAACCTGTTTAACCTTAAGCTTTAACCATGACACGGGTTTCATGTAGGAACCCACATACCAAGTACAGTATTGAATTTTAATTAGCGCGTTCCAGGTGGATTAGATTCTTCTCAGCTCCCACCCCCTTTTGTTGCACATTTTCCTTAGGGTCCTGTAATGTGCTTAATGAAACAGTTTGAGTATTGAGGACTGGAGGAGCAGTACCTTGTGAATCATGAAACTTTCTTTGACAAACTTGAAAACAGGTAAAATCTGAAGCATGGTACTACTAGAAGGTAGGAAAAAGTATTTTGTTTTTTTTTTTAACATCAGATTTCAAAGATAGCTCTTTACTCCAATTTTGAAATCGTGTGGACAAGTATAAAGCTTTCCATTTGTAAGGGACCTTAGCAGTGTAATCCAACCCCGTTATTTTACAGAGAGAAAGTAAGAGACAGTTTCTTGAGATTTATCCCAGCTGAATATACACTTAATAGGTAATTCAGATCTCCCTAATGGATAGGATACTCTTCTACCAAAGTTTGTTTTGATTATGTTATTTTAAAGCCAATATAGTAATTATTTTGCACTTTAAGTATCTTTATTCATATTTTTCATTCAAATAGCCTGTCACTTCCAGGAGATTTGTATTGCAAGAGTCTTGGTTATGGTGTATATAACTTTGATAACAGTCCTGGGTCGCTTAATGATGGGGTCTGGTGGGACCATCATAGAGTATCCTTATACAAACCTAGACAGTATAGCCTACAACACACCTAGGCTATATGGTACATGGCCTTTTGCTCTTAGGCTACAGATCTGTACACTGTGTTACTGTACTGAATACTGTAGGCAGTTGTTACACAGTGGTGTTTGTGTACCTAAACATAGAAAAGGTATAATATAAACATAGTATTATATTCTTATGGGACCATAGTGTACATGTCCTTCCCTTCATTGACTGTGTGATGCATGACTGAATCACTTAGGAAGAGAGATCCTATTGCATGTAATAGTGTAATTCCAGTATCCTCAATATAACTTTTTAAAATTTTTTATTCTCTATTTTTTTTTTTAAGTGGGCTTCAGATGCATGAGTCCTGAAGTTCTTGATGTGGGGGGTGAATTTTTGCATCTTCCACAGTGTGGGAAGCTGGGACCTGTTCTTTTCAGTAGATGGATGGTTAGGATCTTGCAGAGCCAATATACTATGCTGCTGTCTCTTGGATACACATTTACCAGATTAACTTCATAGATACTGAGATCTAGATTCTTTGGCTATTATAATTTGAATCATTTTTGGGGGTCAACTTTTCATTTACATCAAGGACACTGGGACTCTGGGACACCTTGGATTCATCTGGTAGTTATTAGAACCCTTTTCCTAACCTTCTCTTGGGTTCTTTGCCTTCTTAGTGGAGAAGCTTAGGCAACTTCAGTGGTAGCTAATTATTTTCAAGTGTTTGCTTTTCTGCCTTTGTCTTCGCTCAGTTTTGAGCTTTCATTTGATCAGGTATCTATTATGCATTCCTGTAGCATGGTCATTATCTGTCTTTCTAGACTATGTGTATGCCACGGATTGGGACTGAATCTGTCCCATACCTGGTATCCTCAGCATTCAGTTTCAGTACAGTGCCTGGCACATAGCTGGTGATATAAATATTGCTTAGATATAAATTCCTCCCCACAGTATGTTCTGTTATCAATGTGGGAAGCCAGTGTTCATATGGAAATTTAAAATTCATTCAAGAAGTTTAGATCTTTCATTGCCATCATTAGCACTAAAGAGTCTGTATATTTTAAATTATAGGCATTTCTATATAAAAATGACTCCATCCGTCACTGTCAGGACATTTACTTGAGAAGAAGAGGTATATAATTTCCACTCTGTTGTATTATAAGGTATTGGGCATTTTAATTTTTCTTGAATTTGAGTAGTATATATATATTATATTTCTTACACATAGATGTTTTATGTCACTATAAAGCAGAGGGTTTAATGACCCTATTTTTGTTCATTAGTAATTATATACTAAAGAGGAAATTCTCATTAAAAGACCCTTAAATGCCTGCTCATAAAAAAGAGAGACTTCTTTGGTTTTGTTCTCCATACAATCACAGCTATTGTATTGAGGCAAGTCATCAAACTCTTCAGTAGTCTAAACTCTTAATTTGGTTTCAGAACAGCAGTCTGAACACCCAAATTACCATGTCTTTAACAAGTAAGGCAAACACTCTGTATTAAAAAGGTAATGACCATAACTTTTCTTGCAGAATTTCTTGGGCTACTTTTAAAGAGGACTTTTGAACCAAATTTCCTGTGAAGGCCAAAAATCTTATACTTTTAATGATGGTGGAGTATATGTGTATGTGTAGATGGGGGGGGCTAGTAATTTTTGTAGTGGTATTTTTAAGTGGACAGTTTACTAATTATGTTGTGGTAAACACTTTACAACTCTAAAAGGAAAACTTCAATTATCTGGATGAAATGAGGTACATGAAATTAATTCAGTTAAGTGGGAATCCTTAGTGTAAATGATGCATGTCAAGGGACATGACCTCAATCTTGATTTTTTTTTTTTAATATATTTGTCAGCTGGTTTTACATTACTAGATTATGATTCTTTTTGGTCATGTTAGGAATCATTGATGAGTGGTGGTAAAATTGCCCTATAGTTTTTTTTCCCTTTGCCACAGAAGGAATCCAGAGTGTGATATTCTATGACGAGTATAATTGCTCATCTTTCCCCCTGTACTGCTTGCCGTTTTAGGTGGTACACCACAGCCTTCCATTTTGTCATCTTCCTGTCAAATGTGTGTGGGGACTCTTTGAGAATGTGATTTGTTTGAAATTAAAGGTGCACTCCTCTGTCTAATCTCAAGATATTTATACTTCCTAAAAGTTGAGTTACAACAAGTTGTAAGAGCAAATTGATTCCTTCTGTGTCTCCCTTAGGGTTTGATAACAACCAGTCATCTTGCAGTGTAGACCCTTAAAATAGAAACAAAACATTGGAGCATGACCCCTGAACTTTGTAGATCCTAACTTGGAAAAATGGAAATTTTACTGATTAATTGGGGTTTAGGAATGTTTTTGAAAAATGCTCATCTGCTGTAAATTACTAAGGTTTACAGAATACGTGGTATCTGAAAGCTATTGTATAATCTGTAGAGAGCCTGTGTAGCTGTAATGACATTGTTTTCTAGGCTTTTTGTTGTGTTTTAAATGGAAGTGAACTTGTCTGAGCCACAGACATGTGTGCTGATATCTTTATAAATGAATTTACGTTTCCTCTAAATTATAGGTTCTTTACTTAAATCACCTGAGGACATGGCTTTTTATTTTCAGTGTGCATCAGCTTCCTTTTCACCTGTTGGTCTTTGATGATTCATATCTTTATTGCTTTGGATAGAGTGGATATTGCATTTGCAAGCTCTCTATCCAGACCTTGTGAGCAATTCCAGAGTCTTGCCCAGGCTTTCTTTAATATTTGCAGGCAGTGTGGCTGAAGATTTTGGGCTTTAGTGTCAATCCAGACTGATGTTGACTCTACCATTTATAAGCAGCGTGCCTTTTGGGGAAGTTAGTTACTTCTCTGAGTTTCCATTTTCTTATCATAAAATGGAGATAATATCACCTGGCAGTGTTGAGTCTTTTTTTTTTTTTTTTTTTTGAGTAATCCCAAACGTGGTAGCTCATATCTGTAATCAATGACTAGGGAGGCTGAGGCAGGATGATCACTTGAACCTAGGAGTTCAAGACTAGCATGGGCAACACAGTGAGACGCTGTCCCTGAAAAAATAAGAAAATTAGCTGGTCATGGTGATATGCCTCTAGACCTAGCTACTTAGGAGGCTGAGGCCAGAGGATCGCTTGAGCTTAGGATATCAACACTGCAGTGTGGTGGCATGAATTCCTGTGAATAGCCACTGAACTCCAGCCTGGGCAACATAGTGAAACTTTATCTCTAAAAATAAAAAAAAAGAGAGAGTAATCTTAGATGCATTAATTTGTTGTCATGTTCAGATAATGTGAATTAATGAACTATCAATCTAGAGTATACCATTTTAGAAGGAAGTAAATTTTATTCCATTTGAAGACAGAGGTGATCAATTTGGTAAAAATCTTTCTAAATAGAGATCTTGCTTAGTTGACTTTAAAACCATATAAGACTCTTGTAATTATCAGTCTATTTATATACAAATAATATGTTCATTTGTAGTATAGCAAGGTAGAGTATGTGTTAAAATCTGGAGTCAGACAGACTTAGGTTTGTGTATAGATGATCCACCGCTTGCCACTTGAGCAGGGTACTTTTAACTGTATGATTCAAAGTTCTAGTCTGTAAAACTAGTAATAAAGAGATAAAGAATAACAAAGGTTTAAAAAAGGATAATAAAAAGGTTATTGTGAAGATTTAAGAGGTAAGGTATGCAAAATAGTTGTGACTGAATCCAGTAAATACTGGCAGTTGTTATTGTGACCTTGGACAAGTAACTTCCCCTCTTTTCACTCCAGGTTTCCTTATCTGTAGTATAACAACTAACTAATAGGGTTATTAAGGGGATTAAATAGGATAATACACATAAGTGCTATTAATTCAGCTTAAGCCAGGCATGGTGGCTCACACCTATAATCCCAGCACTTTGGGAGGCTGGGATGGGAGAAGTGATTGAGCCCATGAGTTTGAGACCAGCCTGGGCAACAAAGTGAGACCTATAGTCCCAGCTACTTGGGAGGCTGAGGTGGAAGGATCATTCACTGAACCCAGGAGGTTGAGGCTGCAATGAGCCATGATAATGCCAATGCACTCCATCTTGGGTGACAGAGTAAGAACTTGTCTCAAAAAAAAAAAAAATTTCAGAACTGATTAGACCATTTTTGAGTTAAAGAATACATACAGATATTTAATGTATTTATTATATGGAAGATATTTACTGTGAATTTTGGCATGGCAACTTATCCATAGCTTTTTGTGTTTCCTTAAGATAGTAGTTCTCAAGTGGTGGTGTATAGACCTGTGGGGATCACTGAGACCCTTGTAGGGGATCATGAGCTAAAACTGTTATCATAGCAATACTAGCTTTTTACCTTTTTTTCACTGCTTTGATATTTCCCCTGCTGGTGCACAAGTAATAGTAGGTAAAACTGGGCATCTTTGAAATTGAAATGGCAGTGGCACCAAACTGCACTAGTAATCGTGGTATTCCTCACAGGAAAAGTAAAGCCAGTTTCACTTAAGAATGCCTTGATGAAGTAGTAACACTTATTAATTTGTTAAATCTTGACCCTTGAGTAACTTTAATATTTGGTGTGATGAGGTGGGAAATAGGCAAAAAGCACTTCTGTATGTTCAGAGCACATTGCCTGTTTAGAGAAATAATGCTTATGTGATTTTTTTTTTGAGTTGCTAGAGAAACTAGCACATTTTGCATGAAATATAATTTTTTTTTTTTTTTTTTTTTGAGTTGGAGTCTCACTTTGTCACCCAGACTAGAGTGCAGCCTCGACCTGCTGGGCTCCGGCGATCCTTCCACCTCAGCCTTCCAAGCAACCGGAACTACAGGCGCGCACTACCATGCCCGGCTAATTTTTTTGGTTTATTGTAGAGATGAGGTCTCGCGTGCCCAGGCAGGTCTGGAATCCGCGGGCTCAGGCAATCCACTCACCTCAGCCTCCCAATGGCACGGGATTACAGGCTGAGCCATCAAGCCCGGCTTGAAATATAATTTTTATTTGGAAGAATGAATAGCAAACTGTGATTATTTAGACTTAACCATTTGGCAGCCATTTTCTTGAAGATGAACAATGTGAGCCTGCCACTTTAAGGAAAATAACTGGCAGTATTTGTTGTCAATAACAAAATTTAAACTTTCAGGTGAAAATTAAAATTTTAGAAAACTTGTGTTATGTGCTGTGCAATTATTATCAGCTTTACAGTACTTAAAAGTTTTTTCCTGATAAGATGGATAGTAATATCAGTGAATTTGAGTTTTTGTTACTGTACAATGAATTATGTTAAGATTTGTAATGTCCACGTAACTCAATAAACTAATATTTTCAAAGTGACCAATGTTACAAAATTATGGGTAAAAGATTTTTTTAAAAAGCAAGTAATAGAATACAAAAAGATCATATGTATTAGATTCTATATTATTCTGTATTATAACTATTCATAAGAAATGCTTACTTGTCAAGTTTTGGTGTAGTATCTAAAGTACATCCACAATTATCTGAGCAGGCCATTAATATTAACACATACTTCCTTTTTTCTATTACTTCTAGTCCTTGTGTGAGGCTATTTTTTTCTTACAGCTCAATCAAAACAATGTATCACAACAGATTGACTATAGAAGCAGATATGAGAATTCACCTGTTTTCTTTTGAGTTGGACATGAAAGAAATTTGCAAAACTTGTATAACAACATACTTTTCCTAACTAAGCTTTTTTCCTATTTTGGGAAGTAATTGTTTTTCATAAAATGTGTTGTCTCGTTAAATATATTTTCTTATTATATTTTTCAATGATTTAATAAATACTTAAAACTCTTTTCCTCATTTAATTTTTAATATGGTAAAGTTTTATAATTATAACCCACATAAACAAAAGTTTTTGGGGTTGGTTAGTAATTTTTAAGAACATAAAAAGAATCCTGACTACATTGAGAACAGTTTCTTAAGCAAAGGCAGCTAGACCCATCGAATGAGCAAAGATCTCAAGTTTTAATCTTTTGAGTATTCCTTTGGAATACGGACTGTATGCCTCTAGTTTCTTTTCCTGATTGTAGGGATATATCATAGGACTTTTATAACATTTTCCAAATGGCTACACAGTTTCTGTATTTTTAAAAGAAGATTTCTGTTTTTATTTCAGACTGATGCTAACTGTATGATTGCTATCCCAAATCGAGATATGGTTAATGGTCATTCCTTATTGCCAGTCTTTTGGTTGTCAGCTGTATATGCAGTTTCAGAGCTATTCACCATGGCAAATTACTTCAGGATTATAGTGACTCTCACTTTGAGAATAGGTAGGAGGACTACTTGAGTCCAGGAGTTAGACTGAGTTTACCCTGGGCAATATAGGAAGACCTTGTCTCTACAAAAAATAAATAAATAACAAATTAGTCAGGTGTGGTGGCATGTGCTTGTAGTCTCAACTACTCAGGAGACTGAGGCAGGCGGATCACTTAAGCCCAAGAGGTCAAGGCTGCCGTGGGCTATGATAATGGCACTGCATTCCAGCCTGGGCAAGAAACACCCTGTCCTGAAACACAAACAAAATTTCCTCTAAAGTTTATGTACAAGGCTAATATGTTCTGACATTTTATAGCTATTTTTTAATACAGTTAATCCACAGTTAACACAGTTTATGAATATGTTTGTGAATTTGTTATTTGCAACAAGATAATGTGAATTACAGATGGATTCTGTAGTTCCATCAGTAGTATGAGCATTTCAGCTTCATTGTGGACCATTAGCATCTTTCTACATGGAATTGTATTTTGATTCCTAGGAATCTAGCCAAACATGTTTCTCAGTCCAGCAGTGGCAGAAAACCCTTCTTCTCTTCTTATAACAGAAACAGGGTTGTTAAAGCTTAAATAGCAGCAAGGGAGGCATTCTGAAGATATGTTCAACAGACCTAGATATTTTGGGCATCCGGGGTGGGTGAAGGATAACACTCAGATGAAACAGGTATAGAAACTTTGGGCCAACTACCAATGTGGAGAGAAAAAAGAGAAGGGATGTTCCGGATGCTACTTATTGTGATATGGTTTGGAGCAGATGATAAAAAATGAGAGATGTTTCAAGTTGAGTATTTCTAGTTTGGGAAATCCATTTACATAGAATTTTGTTGTGCTCTTATGTTTGGTTGTTGTGTACTTAGATCAAATAACAGAATGATAGGCCAGTTGGGAACATTGAACTGATCATACGCCAGTAGTTTGAATGCTAAAGATAAGTGATGAATTCTAGGGAAGTCATGATGAAGAGGAGTAATAGAAACCAAGGGGGGTGTTAGAATATGCAAGCTGTTCACAAGAGCCCCCAAACAAATTCAACTTGCAGGGTGGCTGTTAGAGAGGGTCAGTATTGACCATCAGCTGACACAGTTCAGTCAAAGAATGCTGTGACTCAGCTCATTGCTTAGTCTGAAAAATCAGTATTTTTTCAGACTGAACCAAGTATAGGAAGTCCATTTTGGAGAATGATATAAAGCAGAAATTCAGAATCAGGAGAGCTTGGGGACATGGAACAGGCCATTGCTGGAAAACTGGATTTTTACGTGAAACTGAGCTCCTTGTCATCTTGCCCGAGATCAATCTTGACCCATTGGATTGAAGCAAGGCTGAGCCAGAAGGGAGACCAAAATGATTAGTGTTGTTCGCATTGGTGTAATAGGCCTGGCCCAACAAATATTTGTTAATCGAATGGCTGTAAGTAAGGTGGGGAACATTACAGTAAGTCCTTTACATACAAACCTTCAAGTTGAGAACTTTCAAAGATATAAACCTGCATTCACATGTCCAGTCATGTAACTTAGTTCATGTGTCTGTTGTACATTTTTATGTGTGTATATCTTCTACAAGTGGTTGTGCTTTTGCGTATTTTACTGTACATTACTATATAGAGTACAGTAGTATAGTATCTTTATTTCAAGCCCAGGATGTCTGCAAGCAAGCATAAAAGCAGCAGTGATGTAACTGCTATAGTACTATATAGATGATTATGTTAATTGGGTATCTAGGCTAATTTTGTTTTGGACTTACGAACAAATTGGACTTAGGAATGCGTTCTTGCAATGGGACTCATTTGTATGTAGGGGACTATAGTCTTTCCACTTAGGTTCTTCATGTCATAAGCACTAGGGAGCATAGCAACTACCTACCAGAAAATCATACAAGGTTGGCAAACTTTTCCTTTTAGGGATCAGTTAGTAAATATTTTAGGCTTTATGAGTTATCTGGTATCTGTTGTACCTATTCAGGTTTGCCACTGTAGTGCGAAAGCAACTGTAGAAAAATGCATAAATGAAGGAGCATGGATATGTTCTAATAATTTCTTATTTATGGAGACTGAAATTTAATTGCATATAATTGTCACATGTCACAAATGTTAGACTTTTGAAAAAACTTTTTTTTTTTTTTTTTGAGTTGGTGTCTCACTTTGTTGCCCAGGCTGGAGTGCAGTGACAAGCTCACGGCTACCCCAGCATCGTCCTGCTGGGCTCAGGCGATCCTTCCAAGTACCTGGAACTACAGGTGCACGCTACCATGCCTGGCTAATTTTTTAAATTTATTGTAGAGATGAGGTCTCACCAAGTTGCCCAGGCTGGCCTTGAACCCCTGGACTCAGGCAGTTATCTTGCATTGGCCTCCCAAGGTGCTGGGATTACAGGCTTGAGCCATCACGCCCAGCCTAAAAAAACTTTTTTTTCAACTATTAAAAAATATAAAACCCATTCTTAGATCGTGGATGTATAAGAATAGATAATATACAAGATTCTTGTCACCAAGCTTTAGTTTTCTGACCACTGTTTTAGGCAAATAAATGACTATCAGTTTGATGCCCAAAGCTTAGTGGTGCTGAAATAGAAGTTTTCCAGGACAATGCTGTTGGTGACACTGTCTTGTTTTATAGGTGGCACTGATGATAAAAATCTGTTCAAGAATTTAGATGTGACATCTGCAGCAGGTTCAGATCCCTCAGCTATAAGACAAACTGGATGCTTCATAAGGATTGTCATCTATTATGCACAGAGAGCCAAAATCCATTACTGACATTGTCTGGGTGAACCGGCTACTGAGTCCAGTGATATACCCCAGTAGACAAAGAAGTTGAGTAAGAAGTCTGAAATGTTCTTTGGATGACTGGCAGAGTGTGACACCAATATTGCATCAAGCAATATGATTCCAAGGACTTCATGACTAAAAAAAAAATAAAAATAAAAATGAAACTTTTTTTGGTGGTGATTTGTGTGGTGAAATTAAATTTAAATTTGATCTTTACTTGGGGAATGTGTAAGGTACTTTCATTCCATAATAATATATAGTAATTGCTTTTGAACTTTAAATATCCTATATTTATGAAACCTAGTAGTTAATACCTTTTAGTACTGGGTTATCATACTCTAAGAGAAATAGAATACAAAAAAAATCTGTTTATGAAAAAGGTAAATTTAGGGACTGTGGTTTTCACATGGAAGTATTTGCTTGGGGGATTCTTGAAATTGTGCCCTCAGCTGGAATATTTTATTTCTATTTGCAAACATATCCTGTTCTCATGATTTTCTAAAAAGCATCCTTTTGATTGCCTCTTTTACTTTAATTGTAAGTAAAAGAATCATACTGTACAGTGTTGGTCTGCATAGAACAGTTGAGTTTGTAAGTTAATGAGTTTTCAGACCTGTTAACTAAGTTACTTAAGATGATTTAGCAAGTAAGTATAAACTGGAAATAAACCTGTATCTTTTTTTTAAGAGCTAATAAGTCAGAAAAGAGTTCCTGCTTTTGGTAGACATCAATTTTTATCCCTAATAGGGGATTTGAAAGTAGTGCTGGAGAATGAGTTGGGTGGATTCTCTCAAAGTTGTATCCCATCTTTTTTCCTCAGTGAATCTTCACCATTTTTTTTTTTCATCCTGGCATTCAACAAAACCTCTGACAGCCTAGTATATAAACCATAGATTACATTTTTTTGTAGCTCATACAGCTCATCTACAAACAGTAAAAGATTCCATCATGATTTACCTTGAAATCTTTATTCAAAGCATATACTATTCAATTTGTCAATGTGCCACTGCCACTACTGCATGTTTTTGGTCAGAGAGCAGTGCAACTAACATAACCATTCTGCTAGGAAAAAGATCTGCAGGTTGCTGGATAGAAGTTACACACATCTAATTTACAAGTCAGATTGGAGGTCAGAATTATACAATAGCTTTATGTGGAATGGATTTCATTTCATGGTTTTAAAACTGTTTCACTGAAGCAGTATCTATAACTGAAAGACAGATGTGTGGTAGCATTTGAATACCCTAAACTCTTGAATCAGGAAAGAAAGGAATGTTCTTATACATGCTTGGGACCTGAAACTCGGGAATTTTGAATTGAAATGCCCTGTTTATTTGTCATAATTGAACTATCTTGTGATAGTTAATCTGTGATTAATATTTGGAAAACTTTGCCATTTTAAAATATGAGTCACTTTAGAAAGGACCACGGTTGTATTTCTGTGTATGTGTTTAATTAAAGCAGAGAGTGTGTTTTAACCTTATAGATATGATACATTTAAAAAGAAATGTGTGGATTTAACATTGATAGCCCATTCAAATTAAGAAGCCCATTGTGGCCTTCTGGAAGCCTTCAGTAAGGGGTAGAGGACAATAAATAGAACACTGTAGGTTGCAGTAATTTTTTTTCTTTTAAGGCAAGCCTTTCTCAAAATAGAATACAAAAGGATACATAACTACAGCTTGGTAGGTTGCAGTTACTTTGAATTTACCTGTCTATATGGAAATTCAGAACCATCTTATAAAAGTGTTAAAAAGTTGTTTATTGAGAGTGCATAGTGCTGTTTAATTGAATTTGAGAACACAGTTGTGAAAATCT
Organism: Carlito syrichta; assembly: GCF_000164805.1. Classification (NCBI taxonomy): domain Eukaryota; kingdom Metazoa; phylum Chordata; class Mammalia; order Primates; family Tarsiidae; genus Carlito; species Carlito syrichta. The sequence goes on along the minus strand of NW_007247696.1, from coordinate 82,721 downwards.
TTTACATAGCTCTTAAACTATTAATTGATTTGTTGAGTATAATCAAAAGAAAAAATCTAAATGTTTAAAACTAGTTTTGTTATCAGGGTCAAAAGAGTTTGTAGTTTTTATCCTTACCCACTCCTTCATGTGGTGAGTTCTCTTGAATTGCTTTCTGAGATAAGAAGTTGTTGGGATTTGGAGGACCTTGAGAATTAATAAATTCTGTCTTTTTTTCCAATGTGTTTTACAAATGACCTGTTAAGTAATGATATTTATAGAATTTGAGGAAGACAGTGATCCTGACTTTCATGGACTTCAAAAAATATATATATATTTTTAGAAAAGATAACATAAGATAAGCGTTTAGTAGGCATGCATCACATTACTGTATTCGTTTTAGTAGAGCATTAACTTTAACTAGATCCTTCTCCCCCTACCTTTCCTCGTATAACGTCATAATCCCTGCTTCAGCTGCTTTTCCTTAAGAAGAGTGGGGAATAATTTTTTGATTGGAGAAAGTGTGGCTGTTCAGTCATTGGGAAATTAGTGGAATGTAAAAGGAAGAATGAGATCTAAATGTGGTATGTAATAAGATCATGGATGAACACTGTATTTCTAGATTGGTAAAGGTGCCAGAGTTAGGATATCAGTGAAATTAGAGTGGTTTGTTATCATTGTGAACTATTTATTGAAAGTTTCCTTTATACCAGACATTGAATAACTTAGCATAACTTAGTTCTGATTCTTTCTTTAATCTTGAAGACAGGTGCAATTATCCCAGTTTCCTGATGAGGAAACAAGAAGTTAAAGGGTATAACCAAAGTCATAGTAAGAAGTGAAATTGAGAACCCTACACCTAGTGCTTCATTTTGTGTAGAGCTCTTTTCTGTCTTGTGATTGTCTGATAATTGAAGAAATGAAAAAGAAATCTGAAAGGCTAGCATACATTATGGGAAGACTTTAACATTAACAGCTTTTAGCCTGAGTGACTTTATGTTGGTTTTGTAGAATGGTATTGAAGCTTCCTTGAAAAGCAGTGACATAATACATTTGTGAGAGTATTATACATTGACTCTATAACTTAACCATCTAATGGGTTGCCTTTGACATTAGTATAGTATAGTATAGTATAGTGTATAGTATAGTATAGTATAGTATAGTATAGTATAGTATAGTATAGTATAGTATAGTATAGTTTTGTATAGTTGTACTTTCAGGTGTAAGTGATGCCATGGTACAAAACTCACATACAAAAGGCAATATAATATAATGAGCTGCCACAGAAACTTATATATATCATAAACTGAATCGGGTCAATTCCAAATAGAATGTGTAGAGAAAGTACTTTAAAGAGGACTGGTTTAAGCAGTCTGATAGAGATGACTACTAAACAGTTTGGGATGCAGAAATGGTAACAGTGAATAGTGCTGTCATGAAGCTCATTAAAACGAGAACTATAAATGCTTACAGGCTTTACAAGCAGATACATGCAGCCCTATAACAAAATATCATCTCCTTGGAAAGAACACATTCAGCCATTCGGTTAGAAATAGTGCCTTAGCAGCAGCATTTTAAAATGTAAAAGACACTGTGTCATAAGACTTTTAATCAATGGTCCGTTTTGTTTGTTTGTTTGTTTGTTTGTTTGTTTGTTTGAGGTATAGAGTTAAATGATATAGGATCTTTGGCTTTGTCATTGGTCCTCTGGGAGGAGAGAAACAAAGCACAGCCAAGGTGATAATGTGGTAAAGTAGCCTAACTATGAGTACTTTGGCACCTTGGTGAGGGATGTGGTAATGAAGACAGGACAGATAAAAATTATTGAACTCAAAATGTTAGAATAAAAAGTACTTTTGTAATTGTTTGAAAATCCAGAAAAAAACCCAAACAGGTCACGGACAGACAAATCAGGCAGTTAGAAAGAGAAGGACATAGGAGGACTATTCAAGAGTAAAGTGGTTATATGATAGTTCTTGATAGAGTTTTACTCAAAAAAGGAGAAAACTTGGAAAGAGAGATCAGAAAAAGTGACTTAGAAGCAAGTCACTGAAATATAAGCCAGTGAGTTGCTCAAAGGTTGCTGAGAGGCAGAGAAAATATTGGATAAGAGAGGAAAAATGATCTTTAATATGAAGTTGTATTCATAATCTTGTCGAAAGTGACCACCTGGTTTAGGTAATGGCCTCCCAAGAAAAGACATACTGATTACTTCTATACCTTCTGTGAACCCTTATGGATGTTTCTATAGGCTAAAATTATCGTATCCTGTGATAGTGGGTAAATACTTTTGACTTGGATTTGTGGTTTATAATCTGATTTAGGCTATAAGTTTATATGATTATTACCAATATTATTTGCTGCTAGATATTGAACTTTAACTGGCTATCCTTGACATTCTCTAGAAGTAAGATATCAAATATGACCTTAAATTTTGACTTTATTAAGTACAATGTATATTCAATAAAATGAACCTATTTTAAGTGTACAGTTCATGAATTTTGACATGTGTGTGCACCTATATAACTATCTCTCACTCATGAAATAGAACATTTTTATCATCCCTTAAAGTTCTCTTATATTCAGTTGCAATCAATCCTTTCTTCCCTTCTTCACAGGCAGCCAATGTTCTGAGGTTAGATTAGTCTTCTTGAACTTCATATAGATGGAATCATAGAGTATATACTATTTTGGATCTTACTTCTTTTCCTTAACATAATGTTTTTGAGATTAATCTATGTTGTTGTCTATATTAGGGTTATTCTGTTTTGTTTCTCAGTAGTGTTTTACTGTAATTTGTTTTCCATTCTTCAGTTAATAAACATTTGACTTTTTTTGGTTTTATTTTTTTGTTGTGAATTACATTACTACAAACAGAACTTTTGTATAAATAGTGTTTGGGGCATGTTTTAATTTCTCTGTGTTAAATACTTATGAGTGGAATTATTCTGTCATAGGATTGGTGTATATTTTAATTTTATAAGTGTATGTATAGCTTTATATGTGTAACTTTTCCACAGTGGTAACTGTGTATTGTTAGTGTACTAGGAATAGAGATATTGGCTTGTACTAAATGATTTTTCTGTAGCCAGGCAGCGTGTAGCAGTATTCTTCATGTAATAGCTGAAATCTAGCAAATATTTTAAAGATGTATCTGTTTTTTAAAAAACCCTCAAATTAAAGTATTTTTAAGGTTGATAATTAAATAGACATGCAATTATTAACTTGGTTGGTTGCATAGAATTTTTTAATTTTAATTTCATTTTGTAGGTAGCATATGTTTTAATCTGAATTCTAATGCATTTTATGCAGTTGGTTCGTTGTTAAATGTATATATAATTAAATGAGATGTTTGAAATATGAATAATAGTAATCAATAAGGTAAAATTTATATGACCAGAAAAGGAATCTCCCTTTTTTCCTTTTCCTTGATGCATATAGTCAGTAGCTCTCCCCACACACATATATATATATATATATATTGTTTTGTTTTGTAAATGTGTATTTCACATAGAGTTGCTTAAAACGAGCGGTTACTTATAATAGGTAAGTTGCAAATGTAGGAGAATTACACCTTAATAATAGGATGATAACTAGGGATTGTTTCAGGATTTCGGCTAAAGCTACAAAGCTGAAAGCAAAGGGCAATAAGTAACCCTACATTCTAAAGGGGGATGTGGGACTTAGTTAAAAAACTAACACTGATTTACCTGTAACATTCATTTCAGGGCCTCAGCACTGAGGAGAAATTAGAAAAGAGGGATTAAAAGTATCATTCAGGTACACAGCTGTTAATGTAGTAGGGAGTTCTATGATATTTCCCTGCTTTCCTTTAAATGGACTTTTTGTTTTATGCCCAGTATTTGAGTGTGTCTGCCAAAAGTAAAGATTGGTAGTGAATTTAGATGTTTAGTGAGCTGCAGAATCTTGTTTCCCAGTGCTGTAATGGCACCTTCCAGAGAGTTATTGAGAGAGTATGATACACATTCTTGAGAGTTGGGAGCATACCTGAACATAGGACTTTTCCTGGAGTGGAGGAGAATGACTGAAGCCATCTGAGATGGCATGTTGGGTGAGAGACCAGTAGTGGGAGGAGTCTGCATTTGTCCATCTGGTATAGTAAGAAGGCGTGAGATTTTTGCAGTGCCAGTGGACATGGTAGGAGGTAACCAGGCTTGAGTTATCTTGATGGATCCTGTCAAAGAGGGCTGTTTGTCATTCGAGAGGACTGTGGGTGGAGTAGTGAGAGGTTAGCCTGAAAACACATCCCTCACACTAGGGAACATGTAGGATGGAGGGGTCAGCCTCTTTTTGCTTACTGTGACTGATGACCATTCTTCTGTGAAGCCACTTGAGATTGACTGAGAAGCTATGGGATTTATCTGGGTGTTACTGAGAGAGGAAAGAAGCGAGATCTGGAAGAGATTGTTTGAAGCAGTGATGAAAGGGAATTAAAGCATAGATCTCATTGATTTCAGTCCATTTGACCAGTTTCCTAGTGTAATACGATTTTATTTTAGTTGAACAAACTTTTAGTGAGTACTTAAACAGAATGTGCAAGATAATTTGCTAGGTATTTCATGGAAGGCAAAGATGCTATGACATTTTGGCTCTCAGGGAGCATCTGTGTAAATGGTTAAAGATAATCCATAGCAGAATGACAAAGATGCTCTAAGCATGTAAGTGGCAGTACTATGTATAAAGAATGGTAGTATAAAGAATGGTGAATACCATTGGGGATCAGGACAGACTTTGTGGAGAAGGCTGAACCTTGAAAAGGATGTCAAGCGGGAAGAGAGGCATTCTGGCATGAGGGAATAATCACAGCCATGGAGTTAGGAATGAACAGACAGCTGGGAAGAAGTAATGCTCGTACACACTGGACAAATGGAAATTTTACTTTTAAAAAAATTTCAACTACTAGTTAAGCACGCTTGCCCATGCTATAATTCCAGCTGAAGGTTGTTATTTTTATGTGCCATTTGTGCATTTATTTCATAATAAACAAAGTGTCTTCCTTTATAAGATATAGTATACATTATCAAGTTGGAAATGTTATTCAATTTAGAATCTGGATGTTTATAAGCATCAAAAATAAACTAAGTATAATCACAAGGTCTATTACTTTGTCTAGTTTAAAACACTAAAATGTAGAGAAGATGGTGGTTTTTACATATGATCTAAAAACACTTGACCGTGCAATTAGTTTTATAACAAGTGATTGTTTTTTAAAGCCCTTCTCAGAATAAGAATGAGTATCTTGATGCTAGTGTCACTTTTAAATAGCTATGGCTCCAGGTAAATGTCTGTTCTTGTTATTATCTTAAATACACACCTTATCTATCCATATTGCTGTACTTCATATGTGAAAGTAAAAATAAAGGTGTGAACTGCCTAGCAGACTTGTATGGATTTATGTAAATCAGAAAACACACAAACAATCCATTAGTCTAAGTGCCGAGGCCCTGATATCTTAAATTAAAATATGGATTATTTCCTAAAAGTTTCTTACACACACATACACCATCATATTCAGTGATTTACTTTGCCAAAAAAAAAAAAAAAAACTTTATCTCTCTGAACTCCAGACATGGATCCAACTGTCTTCTACATCTCCATATGGATGTTGAAAGGTATATAAATCTTAGAATGCTTGAAACTCGGTTGATCATTTTACCTTAACTTGTTTCCTCTTTAATCTTCCTCATCTAAGTTAATGACAAATTCATTCATGTTATTTAGACCAAAAACCCTGGAGTCATCCCTAACTCTCTATTTCACATCCAAGTTAAATTGTTCATGTTGACTCTACCATCAAATGCATCTAGAATTTGAATCTCACCACCTCCATTACTACCTGGTCCAAGCCACTATCATTTCTTACTTGGAATATTTTAGTAGCCTCTTGACTGGTCTTAACTTCCTCTCACTACCTGAAACTCAGCACTTCAGGGTAGTCTCAATACAGTAACCAGAATAATTATGTTAAAATGTAAGTTAAATCTTGTCATTTTTCAATTCAAAACTTCAGTTATTTGATACTTTCTTTACTACCCTTTCTTCATTCATTCCTCATTTTCTGACTCTGTTTACCACTTTTTATTCATACCTAACACCATGTTGTTCCTTGAATAACTGGCTTTGGAGCCTTTGTGTTTCTTCTGTTCCCTCTGTCTTGCAATGCTGTTAACTTTAGGTAACTGCTTAGCTTATTTCCTATCTTTTTTGAGTCTTTATTGAGATATTACACTTCTAGTGAGACTTTCTTTGATTATCTTATTTAAAATGCCCTTCTCTTCCCAACTGCTTTATGTTTCTCATTTGCACGTTCCCAAACTAACTTACTATATTATTTTATTTTACTTTTTAATGATATTTTTGTTTTAGGATGAAAGCTTAATGAGTGCAGGGAATTTCATCTGTTTTGTTTACTGTTGTATGACCAGATTTAGAATCATTTCTGGCACATAGTTGGCCTTTAATGCATAACCGGTTGAATGAGTAAAAGACTTTTAAAAAATTTTATTTTAAAGATATGGGATTAGGTATACAAGTGGTCATTATACAGGTAGAGTTTGATTCTCCATTTGGTCCCCACTTTGCCTGGTCTGAACCCCCACCACCCCCACCCCAGTAGTATCTTGCTACTGCCAAACCCTTTCTTAAAGTATTATGGTAATTGTTCAGGGTCCGCTTATGAGTGAGAACATAATGGTACTCTGCTCTTTGTTTCTGTGATAGATCACTGAGTTTGATGGACTCTAAATCCATACCAGTTTTTGCGAAGTCCATGTTAGTCCTTTATGGCTTCATGATATTCTATTGTGTATAGATACCACATTTTTTAATCCAGTTCAGTTTTGATGGGCAACATGGTTGGTTCCATGTTTTTGCTGTTGTGAATAATGCAATAAACATGCATGTTCAGGTATCTTTTTTGTAAAATGATTTGAGTTCCTCTGGGTCAGTCCCCAATAGGGGGATTGCTGGGATTGGAAGATCAATTTCTAGTTCTTTCAGAAATTGCCATACTGTTTTCCACAGAGGTTGCACTAGTTTGCACTCCCACCAGCAGTGTAGAAGTGTTGTTTTTTCTTTGCATCCTTACCAGCATCTGTTGTTGTTTTATTAGTGTTGACCATTCTAACTGGGGTTAGGTGGTATCTCAGTGTGGTTTTGATTTGCTTTTCTCTGATGATTAGTGAGGCTGAGCACTTTTTCATGTGTCTGTTGGCTGTAAAAATGTGTATGTGTATATATATATATATATATATATATATATATATATATATATATATATATAAAATAATATATAATTTTGTTTGTTTGTTTTTTGTTTTTTTGAGTCAGAGTCTCACTCTGTTGCCTAGGCTGGAGCACAGCGGCATGCTCATGGCCACTGCAGCCTTGACCTGCTGGGCTCAAGTGATCCATCTGCCTCAGTCTTCCAAGTAGCTGAAACTGCAGGTATGCACCATCATGCCCAGCTAATTTTTTGACTTATTTTCGAACTCCTGGGCTCAGGCAATCCTCTCACCTCAGCCTCCCAGAGTGCTGGGATTACAGGCTTGAACCACTGCTCCCAGCCCCGTATTTCTTCATAAAAGACTTATACGAAGGTTAAACCTGTAATTATACTTAATTTGTCTTTTATTGGCATCTTTCAGGAATGATGTTATTTCCAAATGTCTGTCATTTTCTTTTAATTTTGTAAATCATATTTACTGGTATAATTTACATAAATAAAATGCACTTATTTTAAGTGAACAAGTCAATGAGTTTTGAAAAATATACACACTCATGTCACTACTACTACTACACTCAAGGTATAGAACATATCCATCACCTTAACAGTCCTTGTGTTCCTTTGCAGTCACTCTTCCTTCCTTCATCCTCATCTACAAACAACTATTGATCTGAGTTTTGTCACTCTGAATTACTTTTGCTTGCTCTAGAGTTTCACATAAATAGAATCATACATTATGTACTCTTTGTAGCTTGATGTTTTTGAGGCTTACTGTTATTGTATGTCTTAGTAGTTTTCTTTGCAGAATAGTATTCCATTGTATAAATGTGCCACAATTTGCTTATCCTTTATCTGTTCTTGGGCATTTGGGGTTTCCATTTTTGCCTATAATGAGTAACACTCTCATGAGCATTCAGGTAAGAGTCTTTGTGAAAATTTGTTTTAATTTCTCTGGGTTAGTTACCCAGGAGTAGAATTGTTGTGTCGTATAGTAGTAAGTATATGGTTAACTTTGTAAGAAACTGCCCAACTATTTTCTTGAGTGATTCTATCATATTCACTAGTAATATATGAAAGTTCTAGTTGTTCCCTATTCTGGCCAGCACTTGATATAATATTCTTTCAAATTCAGACATTCTATTAAGCGTGACTGATATCTCATTTGGTATTTTTTTTGAGTTGATGTCGCACTCTGCCACCCAGGCTGGAGTACAGTGGCATGATCATGACTATCACGGCTACTACAGCTTTGACTCCTGAGCTCAGGTGATCCTTCTGCCTCAATATCTGGAAGAGCTGGAACTGCAGGAGCACTACACCATGCTCGACTAATTTTGATTTTTTTTTTTTGTAGAGATGAGGTCTCGCTATGTTGCCCAGGCTGGTCTTGAACTTTTGGGCTCAAACAATCCATCTGCCTTGGCTTCCCAAAGTGCTGGGATTATAGGCATGGGCCATTGTGCCTGGCCTCCCATTGTTTTAATTTTCATTTTCCTTATTACCAGTGATGTTATTTTCATTTACTCATTGGCCATTTTTATAGCATAGTTCTTTATATATCTGGATATGAATTCCTGTCTGACATATTTGCTCCTGGTCTGTGGATTGACTTTTCTTTCATTAATGATGCCTATGAAGAGCAGAAATTGTAAATTTTGAATAAGTCCAGTTTATCATTTTCTTTTGTGGTCTATGTCTTTCTTCCTTTCCTTTCCCCTTCCCCCTTCCCTTTTCCCTCTTCCCCCTTCTGTTACCTTTCTTCTTCTTTTTCCTTTTCTTCTTCTTCCTCCTTCCTATTTCTTCTTCCTTTTCTTCTTCAAATCTCTGATTACTTTAGGTTGTGAAAATATTCTTTTGTGTTTTCTTCTAAACCTTTTACAGTTCTGGCTTTTACATTAGGCCTCTGGTTTGTTTTGAGTTAATTTCTGTGTATGGTGTGAGGAAGAATAAGGTTCATTCTTTCCTATATCCTCTTGTTTTTTTCCTTTGAGTTACCTTGAAACTTTTGTTAAAAATCAACTAATCGTATATGTTTTCTAAACAATATAGGTCAATTATAACAATTGATATATTGATTTGTATGTCTAACATGTCCTATAATATTCGTCATATTGATCTAACATGTCAACATCACACTGTTTTACAGTGTCTTGAAATCACATGTTGTAAGTTCTTTAACTTTGTTCTTTTTTGAAATTGTTTTTGCTATTTTAAGTCTTTTTTTCATTTCCATACCAATTATAGAATTGGCTTGCACATTTATACAAAATGCTTCTAGGAATTTTGATTGCCATTGTATTGAATTCTAATAGACCAGTTTGGGAGCATTAACATCTAAATAATATTAAATTACTCCAAACCACTAACATGGTATAATTCCATTTATTTAGTTATTTTTCAATTTCTCTGAGTAATGTTTTGTAATGTTCAGTGTGCTCGTCTCTTATGTCTTTTGTTAAATTTATCCTAGGTGAATAGGATATGAATTATGTTTTTGAATGCTATTGAAAATGTTATTTAATATACAGAAATATAATTGATTTCTGTATGTTGAACTTGTATCCTGTTACCTTGCTAATTTAATCATTATTGCTTTGACTTTTTAATGTCAAAAATTCCTCAGGATGTTTTATGTATATGATCCTGTTTGTCACAAGACAGTTTTACTTCTTCTTTTACAATTTTTTATATTTGTTATTTCTTTCTTTAATGCACAGACTAGGACCTTTAGTGCAAAGTTAAATAGAAGTGGTGAGAGTGAACATCCTTGCCTTGTTTCCTGATCTCAGAGAGGAAGCATGCACGTTTTCACTATTATATATGATATTATGTCTAAGATTTTTATATATGCTTCATATCAGGTAGAGCAAATTTCCTTTTATTCTAAGTATGCTGAGAATTTTTATTACACTGTACATGAATGCTGAATTTTATCGTGTACTTTTCATCTATAGGGAGAATCATTTGCTTTTTCTTTTCACACTAATATGTTCACTTGTAGTCATTCGATATTGAAAGTTAAATTAGTGTTTGCATTTCTGTGGTTAAACTTAATTTGGTTATGATTTATTATCTTGAATATTATGCTGAATTCAATTTGCTATATTGTTATTGATTTATGAATATATGTTTTTGAGGACTATCCTTTTTGGGGTGGGTCTTATGAATGGATTTGTGTTTTCATAAAATGTATATATTGAAACCCTAACTCCCAATGGAATGATGGTATTTGGAGTTGGGGCTTTTGGGAGGTAATTAGGTTTAGATGAGGCTAAGAGTAGAGACCCCATGATGAGATTAGTGTCCATGATAGGATTATTGTCCAGCTGGGAGAGCACAGTGAGAAGGTAGCCATCTGCAGGAAGAGGGCCTTCACCAGCTAACTGAATTGACTGGCATTTTCTTTTTCCCAGCCTCCAAAAATGGGAGAAATAAATTCCTGTTGTTTGAGATACCCAGTCTATGGTATTTTGTTATGGAAGCTTGAGCTAAGACCTGGGGAGCAGGTTTTTGTAGGATTTTGGTATCAAGGTTATAATTATCTCATTAGATACAGAAAAGTGTTTGACAAAACCTGACACCTTTTTATGATAAAACACTCAAACTAGGTATAAAAGGAAATTTCTTCAACATCATGAGGGACATCTCTGTAAAAAGCATAGCTAGCATCTTACTTAATGGTAAAAGAGTGAATGCTTCCCCTTAACAACAGGAACAAGGCAGGAATGTGCTCTCACTAATTCTATTCAGTATTATACTAGACTTTCTAACTAAGACAGACAAGAAAATAAAGGCATCCAGATTGGGAAGAAGAAGTATAACTTATGTCTGTTTACAGATGACATGATCTTCTGTATAGAAAATCTCAAGGAATACACTGAAATCTATATAATTCATAAGTGAAATCAACACATTTGCAAAATATAACAATATACAGAAATCAATTTTGTTTCTGTACATTAGCAATGAAAAATGCAAAAGTGAAATTAAAGCAGTTCTACTTATGATAGCACCCTCAAAAAAATCAAATAAAAAAATTTAACAAAAGCAGTACCCTGAAGCCTACAAAAAATATTGAAAGAAACCAAATAAGTAAATAGACATCCCATGTTCATGAATCAGAGGACTTAATTTTTCTTTTTTTTTGTGAGTTGGATTCTCACTCTGTCGCCCAGACTGGAGTGCAGTGGCCGCTTCCGGCCACCTCAGCCTCGAACTACTGGGCTCCGGCAATCCTTCCGCCTCAGCCTTCCAAGTAGCCGGAATTACAGGCATGTGCTACCACGCCAATCTGATTTTTTGATTTATTGTAGAGATGAGGTCTCGCTGCCCAGGAAGGTCTTGAACCCGCGGGCTCAGGCAATCTACTCACCTCAGCCTCCCAAAGGCACAGGATTACAGGCTGAGCCTGGAGGACTTAATATTATTAAGATGGCAGTAGTACCCCAGATGATCTGTAGTTTCAAGGCCATCTCATCAAAATCACAGCTACCTTTTTCAAAGAGAAGGCAAAGCGGATCCAAAAATTTATTTGGAAATTCAGGGAACCAGAACAGTCAAAACAACCTTAAAAAAGAAAAAGTTTGCGGAGTCACATTTCCTGATTCTAACAGTGTGATATTGGCATAAGGATAGACATGTAGGTCACTGTCACAGAATTGAGAGCTCAAAAAATAAACCCTGACTTTTATGTTCAGTTGACTTTTGACAAGTATCATGATGATTTAATAGAGAAAAAAAATAGTCTTTGAAGTACTGATGATGAAATGACTGTATATTTACTAGTGAAAGAGTAAAGTTAGACCCCTTCTTTATGCTTTATATCAAAATTAATGCCAAATTGATTATAGACCTAAATGCTAGAGTTAAAACTATAAAGCTCTTAAAATATAAAAGTAAATCTTGTTCTTATGTTAGGCCAAGCCTTCTTACAAGACATCAAATGCACCATTGATAGCAGAAAAAATATAACTAAATTGGATTTCATTAAAATTAAAAACTTTGTTTCAAAGGACACTATCAAAAAAGTGATAAAACCAACCCACCAAGTATAAGAAAATATTTGTAAATTATATCTTTGATAAAAAGCATGTATTTACAATATGTAAAGAATTCTTACAATTCAATAATCAAATGACAGTACAGCTAAAACATATGAAAAATATCTGAACAGACATTTTTCTAATGGTCAATAAGCATATGAATAGATCCTCAGATTCTTTCATTATTTTGAAATACAAATAAAATCAGAATTTCTTATCTGTGTCTATATGTTTAAAGTTATGAATTAAGATTTATATTTACCTCCAGAAGTTCTACTTTTTAAAATAGCTTTTATTTATTTTGCCATCACATTACATTTAAAAGTAAATTTTAAATATGTTGTTAAGTACTGTTTTAATATATTTGCTCTTTAATGTACTTGACTATCCTAGTATGCTAGTTCTATCATATCTGCCATTTCTAAATCTATTTTCTGTTGACTTATTTTTGTCTTGGTTATGTCTCATTTTTCTTTAATATGTCTAGTAATTTTTGGGTGGTTGATAGGCATTGTAAATGTTGTGTTACTGAATGTCTTGATTCCACTGTCTTTTAAAAAAGAATGTCAGTTTCAGCAGGCAATTTTAAATAATTTGTGGATCAGCTTGATTTTCTTGATGCTAATTTTTAAGATTATTCTTGAGTATCGGTTACTGTAGAGTTAAATTAGTCTTATTCCTAAGATATGATCTTTCTGTGTGTTCTACTGAATTCCTTATATGATCAGTGAAGTCTCTCTTCTCTAAATTTGCCTGTCTTCCTGTTCTGTATCACCCATGGGAAGTGTTTAGCTTATTGCTATCTCGTATTTGTTCTTTGACTAACCTCATAGAATCTTATAATATTTGTCAGAAGATTACACATGGAACTTCTGTGTAGATATGGGGTTTCTCTTCATAGCTTCTTTCTTTTGTGTACTGTATATGTACAAATTTAAGGCAACTTAGACTCCCTAAAACTCTTAATATCTGTTCCTTTGACTCAGTTGTACTACCATATACTTTTTATCTTCTTGCACCAGAATGCAGAGAGTACTTCCATACTGAAAATTGGGGCACCATAGGATTCGTCTTACTGATATTCCTTCTTTAGGGATCATAGTTGTGTGCTGCCATATTGTCCACTCTCTGAAAATGGTTGTTTTACATATATGTCCAGTTTTCTGGTGGATTATGGTGGGAGGGGGGCAAGTCTGATGCCAGTTATTCCATCAGAATTAGACTTGGAAATGCCCTGATACTTCTTTTTAATTATTGAAATTTAAGAAAAATTAGGTGTTTTTGCATATATTTAAAAATATTTTTATTTGTACATATGCTGCCATAAAAATTGTTGGACATTATTCAGGATTTTTCTTGATGGTGTTTCTTCTTTTTAAATTATGTTATACAGACAGACTTATAGCCTTAGACTGCTGAAAATGTGTTTCTCCTAGTTTTCCTTTTTATCCTCCAGTATTTTGTCCATATTGAGGCTAATTTCAGTTTTCAGTGACTCTCTTATTCCCTGAAACTATTTTTTTTGGTCATTTTCATTATTCACAAAAGGAAGTTTTAATATTTAAGCTTGGCAATTAAGGGTCTCCCAGGTAAGGCTTCTGTCTGCATTTTCTACCTTTATTTTCTATCTTTTTATACTTAACACAGTGCTCCAATGTCTTGGTCAACATTATTCTGCTTACCTCTGTTTCTTTGGTAATACTTTTTCCTTTGATGAAGGCCTATCTTCACTGTTTCCTGTCCAAAGGCCTGCTTGTTCTTTGGAGTCTCTGAATTTTTTTATTGTGGTGCTTTTCTTACTGGGGTGTTATAGTTCTTTGACTATTTGTTGAATCCTCCCTACTACATTGTAAGCCTGTTGAATGCTATGTTCATCTTTGATTCTGCTGTAATGGCTGACTAGCCTAGAACCTAGTACACAGTCAATGTTCTGTAAATATTTATTGATTATTGACTAAAACAACCCTTAAGGCAGAAAGCTATAGATAAATTTGGGAGGTATACCCCAATCTCCAGTGTGGCTTGTTGGGGGAATAAGCTTGCGTTTAAGAGTGTACTGCCTACTCTAGGCATCATGATTTCCTAAGAGAAACCTTTCTGAATGATTGTAATTCTGGGTTAGGGAACCCATAGACATAAAGGGTCTATTCATTTGATCTATGTGGTGCTCACCTAGTAAAGATGAGAATTGCTGTGAGCAATCTGAGTTGGTACCCCAGTCATTCTTTGGTGTAATCTGTATCTTTCTCTGTTAACTTTTATGAGTGTCTCCTGGTTTAACATCTTTTGGTCAACAGATTTTTTTTTCATTGAGTATGGGCGCTATTTGTGGTGGTGTGGGGTGAACACAAATAAGTAAGCTGTCAGTGACTTGTATTCAGATGGTACACATGTTTTCTTTGTGTCCTGAGTGTGGAGATGGGTGCCATTGTAGGTAGAGGTGGAGCACGTGGGTATGTGGTTGCCCTTTTAAATTCTCAGAGGCTCATTTCTAACTTTATAAATCAGAGAGGGCCAATAAGCTTTGCTTAGCACAACTTTCACTGACTGAGTGGTCTATTTTCAGATAGTCTTTCAGATAATGAAAGTCATCATTGCTTAATTTTGTACATAACTCTACCACTTATTTATACCTACTGATATTTGCTGAGATCATCCCTTCAAAAAATACTTGAGGATCTGTGATGTGCCTGTACTGGCACTGAAAAGATAAAAAAGACATGCTTCCTGGAGCTATGGCAGTGGCCTTCAAAGGTCTTGATTAGTGATTTGAGACCACAGTTTAAGAAATCTGGCATTTAATACTTATGTTTATTCCAAAAAGCATGTGGACATTGGTAGTGGATATGCTTTTAAAAATAGCCTCTTACGACTATATTTTGTGTCTGATCCTGTGTTTATAAGATAGATGATTCGATTTCTTCCATGAATTCAGGTTGTGATATTTGCATCTTTGGAATTACTATTTAGGAAATACTTAGCAGCATGTAAATTCATAGTTTATCAGTTTTCTTAAAGGTACATTTTTTATATTATGTTGCATAACTGTGGTATTTTGTGTAATGGTAATTGAAATATAAAAATGTTTTATTGGAAGAATTTCATGGTCTTAATAAGTTATTTTTTTAATAAAGATTAAAACATTGGCATCACAATTGCCTAAAAAAGTCCAATTTTATTCCTTTTTTCCCCTATATACTAGCTTTTAGTAAACAGATGGTCAGATTAAATGCTATATCAATAAAAACCCCTCAATAAAAATTTACAGATATTTGGGAAAGGAAATATAGTTAGTGCCTAAAAATATTTTGGGTCTCTGCTTCAGAGAGTTGTATTACTCATCCTCCTTAGCTGATGACATACTGTCATCAGTGGTCTGGACAAGAAGACCCTTTTCTTGTTTTGTGGTATTATTTTTTTCCTTTAACCCCAGTTCCTACTCCTGTTTCCACTCTTATCCAGGGCTCCATTAGTAGACTTTGATTTGCATGTGTTTGGTGTATTCCTTTGGATCGACACATATCTTAGAAAAATATAGAGCAGTTTGTGTGTTGTGTGTTTCCTCGAGCTTCCTTTTTTTACTTGACATTGTTTTTAGTTTAGGCATGTTGTGGTACGTGTCTATACTTCTTAACATAGTTTGGTTCACATCTAAGTTATCCAGGTAATAATGTGTGGGTTGCCTCCAATGCCACTTAGACATAATATTTGATAAATATCCCCACATAGTTTCAGTATGGTTTTATGTGTAAGTTCTTTGGGGGTGTATATATAGGAGAGGGATTGCTGGATCATAGGATAGTGGCTTGTGTTAGCATTTTTCCTACTAATTCATTTATACTTTTATACCACTTTTATATCATTTGACCACTTAATTATAGGCAATTAAATTTTTTTATTATGGTAAAATATACCTTACATCAAATTTATAATTTTAACCATTATTAAGTGTAGAGTTCAGTGATATTAAGTACATTCCCATTGTTGTGTAGCCATCACATTGCAGATGAAACTGTACCCATTAGGCAATGATTACTCATTCCCCAGGCAACCTGGGAGCCCTTGGTAACGAGTATTCTACTTTCTGTCTTTATGAATTTGACTACTCTAGGTACCTCATATAAATGGAATCTTGCAAGGTTTGTTGTATTGTGATTAGCTTATTTTACTTCATGTAATATATTCAAAGTTCACCTATGTTGTAGCATATATCAGAATTTCTTTCCTTTATAAGGCTGAATAATATTCCATTGTATATACATATACCACATTTGGTTGTTCATTCACCTATCAATGGACACTTCCACCTTTTGGCTATTGTGAACGATGTTGCTATGAAAATCTGTTGTATTCATGTACAGATAATCTGTCCAAATCCCTGCTTTCAATTTTTTTGAGCTATATACCCAGAAGTGGTACTGCTGGATTGTATGGTAATTCTATTTTTATTTTATGGAATTGCTATACCATTTTCTATAGTGGTTACACCATTATGCATTTTTACCAGCAGTGTACAAGGGTTCCAGTTTCTCCATATTCCTGCTAACACTTGTTTTTAAATTCTTAAAAAATCTAAAAAGAGAACTCTATATTGTAATAAGCTTAATAGTTAACATTAAATTGGGGCTTACTGTATACCCAGTGCTATTGTATAAGCTTTATATGTGAGAAGTATTCAATCCTTACAAGTTTCCAAGATATAGGTATGGATACTATACCATCTTTAATGGAGTTTCTAGTATAACAGAATGATAAACTTTCAGTTGATGCACTGGCATTTGACACATGCTTCTATATCCAAAGGAAGTGCTGGACCATATGCAGAATTATGGAAAGGTGGTTTTGTAACCTTTGAATCGCTTCATTCACATAGAGAATATAAAAAGGGGGGAAGATTTTATCAGGTGAATTTTTTTTTGCCATGTCATTAGAGTGCTGTGTTGTGTTACTCCTTTCTCCTACAAGTTAGTCAAGCCTATTGAAAAGTTGTTAAGCCTATTGAAAAAAGTTTCGATGAAAAGTGTATGTGTCTTGTAGTTGGTGTCACAAGAGACTGATGCTTGAATCATGCCTGGGAAAGCTAAAGTGTTCTGTAGCAGTAGTGCTAGCTTTGAGAAGTAAATGCACCCCTTTCTGTTCAATAGGTGTATCAACTTGGTGTCATTTGACAAGATAGGGTGCATTCAGGGTGGTTTGGCCATAGATGCCTTGTGTCATTTGAAAAGGGACCCTGTCAAAGAAGATCTCTTGCCAGGGCAAGAGGGTCCCAATAGTAAGGGGCTGTGGGGTGTACTGCCAGGGACAGAAGCTAAGGAGGCATCAGGAGCGAGCTGCTGGCTGAGGGAGAGCAAGTTACTTGGAGTTGGAGGATCCTTACCTTTGGAAGAGTGCACATAAGCTATTCAGAAGAAGAATTAGTTTTTAAACACTTTCCATATTCATATGCCTGAGATTATTTTACTACAAATAGCAGTCAAAAACTTGCTTATATGCCTTCCCTGACCTTGATCTTTGTGGGCTCAGAAAACTCATAAAGATTGTGGAAGAGAAAAGGAGGATCCTATTCCTTCTTTCACTGACAGTGACTGGCACTGGGCAGACCCCGGCCGAGTGAAGAATGTAGATTTACTGTTTAATGTACTTTGGAGTTTGGGTATTATTTGAATGTAGTCTTTATTTTGAAAAATGTCTAAGGTACAGAAATGTTGAAACAGTAATACAGGAAACATCCCATACCTTTTACCAGTTATTAACATTTAGTACAAGTTTATTTTGTATATATACTTTTTTGGGTGGTAGAGTGGGCTGAACCACTTCAAAATGTCATTTTACCCCTAGATACTTCAGCTTGTTTATCTTAAGAATGAAAATATTCTCCCGTGTAATCATAATACCTTTATTAACACCCAAGTCTTTACCATTGGCATGATAATATATAATATATAGTCCATATTTAATTTTCCTCAGTTATCTAAGACCAATTATCTTAAATTAGTGAACTGAGACTTACCATTTAAGGTGAATGTATGATTTTCTATTACTTATGAGTTACTGGAATCTGAGTTTTTACTCTGGAGCAGAGGTTGATATTATTCCTAAGTATGTTTAATAGACCAAAAGGAGACAAAAAAACCCAAAGTTTTTTCACAAAATCCATCATTTCGACATGTCAACATGTTGGACACACTTTTAAAAGAATATCTCAATTCAGTATGCTTTTGCATTATTCAAAAATGGATTTCCTTTAGATAAAATTGACAGATTGATGATAATTGTCAAAGTTGGATGATGGTGGTTCATTAAACTCTTCTCCCTACTAATTTGTAGTTTTGGAATATTAGTAAATTACTTAATATATTCTTACTGTTAATGTCAGAGGAAATCAGTTTATAAAAGTAAAGCACAGTGATAATAAAAGTTTCAGTTTTTGAGTATTCGACTAATATAAAGCACTAGCCTAAGTATTTTTCACATTCATACCTCTCCAAGATAAATTTTATTTATTTCATTTTAATGAAAATAATTCTTTGGAGTTTGTTACTCATTCTGAAGGCTTCTCTTCATCTTTTCCTTAGTTTGTCATTTGTCTCTGAGATGGAGGAAAGACTGAGCCCAGATTTGGCACTAATAATGGTCAGGGTGACCTGGGTGAAAATTCATGTTGGGCCCAAAATTAAAGTTAAAGGTTATAAGAAATAAACCTGTGCCTAATGAATTTCAACATGACACAATTATCTGGGAATGGATAATTTTTTTCAAAATTGAAACAAAAATAAGATAGTCCTGAAACAAGGGGTTGCTCAGCTTTATTAGAATTTATTTATTTGGAATTTGAAATATTTTATGTATTAGATATAGTTATTGTTTTGGTATGGGTGGGTTTTTTTTTGTACTTTTAATACTTTAATAGAATATTTTTCTCAGTCATAATCTTAATGCTAAAGATAGGATCTTGTAACTTTGTCCTAAAAAAACACTTTTGATGGAAGTCAATAAAATGCTTCTCTAAATATCCTTGTATATATTATTACATTAGTAATTTCTGAGTATTAAAATTTTTATCTTTTGCTTTAGTTTAGTATATTTTATAAAGATTTTATAAATGGAATAATCATTGGCAATAATTACACTGATAAATTAGATGATTTAGTTGGCCTTTGTAAGAGAGAGAGTTTACTCATCAATCTTAGTGTTTCTTAGCAACACAAATTATTCCTATCTTGGGCATTTTCATATCTTTCTTCAAACACACATTTGGAAATATTTTATATGACCTGATGCTTGTCCATCTGTCCTGAATCTCTCACTACTTCTTCACTACTTAAATGTCCTCATTAAGCTTCACATTCATATAGCATATTATTTTATCTTATAACCCACAGTTTGACTTCAGAATCATATGGCTTGTCAGAATCTTAAAAGAGTTCTGGGAAATACATTTGTTTTGGGTATTGTGAAGCTAAAAGTTATTGAAAATGTGTTATCTTTTCATAATAAAACAAATGTAAAAATGCTGCCTTGGGAGCTAACTATTTTCTTATTGTTCTTAGCCTCTAGGGAGATATTTTAATTACTTCTGATGAATAAATAGGTGAGAAGTTGACTTGCACTCAGTTTGGATCATAATTCATGAGAGTACTAGGTTCATAGGGAATGTTGTATTCACCCTCCATTTAACAAATACTTATTGAGCACATACAACATGCCAGGCTCTGGGAATACAATATGAGTGAAAATATGGGGTCTCTCTTCTCTAGAAAAGGAATGTGGTTGTCTGCAAGCATGTAAGAAAATAACCTGCTCTAGCTAGGTAGGAAAGTCTTCCCTAGGGAAGTAAGTCTTAACTGCTATCTGAAGAGCATTCCTGTGGGAGCAGCATGTGCAAAGGCCGTGTGGCAGGGCACGTTGAGGGAAGCCAGAGTGCAGAGAAAACACCTGCAAGATGAGGCTTTTCAGGAGATTGGTTTGGACTAAAAACTTCATTCTTTGTAGATGCTTTATAAAAATATGAAATCAATAATTATATTGACTTCTTGTATCTTTATATTGACTTCTCTATTTTTGTGTGTCAGTTTTAAAATAATAGACCTTGTTTTTAGATACTCAATAGATTTGCAGATTCCTTAGAGTTAGCTTTTCCCATTTGATGATTTAATCCTGTAAATAAAATCCAATCTGATTTTCTAGCTGCTCAAATGTAACTACTTTAGTGGCAGGGCCCTCCCAGTCTTCCTTGGAACCAGTTTTGTTTTCAGACACTTTTAATTAATAGAGAGTTCTTTCTTATGTGAAGCCAAAAGTTTGGTTTCTACTCATTGATACTGGTTCTCCAAGGCGAAACTGAACAAGTCCAATGTGTTTGTAGACTCTTTTACTTCCAGAAGATTGCTGATGGATAGCTATAAGTCTCTCTTTCTCGCACAGATTCCCTCCCCAGTATTCAAAAAATTTCAGATATATACAAAAGAAGGTATACTAGTAGAATGAAACACTCTCTCTCCTCTACTCTGCATGTACCTATTGTCCAGCTTTAACAATGATCAATCTGTGCCTTTGTTTGATTGATGGATCTTTATGAATACCATCTTTGCCCTAGGCCTTGTACTAGTTCCTGAAGCTGTAGAAATGGATTTGATAAAATTTCTGGTCTATGGAACTCTCATTCCAGTAGAGAAGAAAATAAAATGATTTAAAATAATGCAGCATAAAACACAAGTCATCTAATTTGCAAGATAATTATATAAAAAAAATGTACAAGCATTTTACCCTGCTAAATGGTAGAAGTGGGAGGAATTTTAGTATACACATTTAGGCTCTGGAAATAGAGTTTAGAGACTTGGAGAAAAGTTAGAAAGGTAAGCCAAAGTTCATCAGACATTAATAAAGTTTCTAAAATAAAAATCCTCCATTGGTATGTAAAATCTTATATCTGTATGTACTTATAAGTAGGTATTTCTGTGGAGAGAGCCCTTAGTTCTTTAGACCCTCAGAGAAGTTCATGATACAAAATAGGACCGTTGTGTAGTCCATCATAAGAAATGAAGCAACTCTTAAGAGTTTAAAAAGCCAAGAGACAAATATTCAGTCAACTTGACCGTAAGCTTTATTATTACACGTAGATAGAAAAGAAAATATTTGTATTCTTCTTATAACTTAACTCTAATGTTTATATGTATATACACATTGATTATTTTAAAATGTGAAATAATTGATTTAATTATTATGCTTAGAGAGAGATCAGGGACTCAGTACCTGGAGATGTGGTATTATACCCAGAGTAAAAACACTGCCTTTCTCTCCAGATGGTATTAGGGTCCTTATTTATTTATTTATTTATTTATTTTATTTATTTATTTATTTTTTGAGTTGGAGTCTCACTCTGTTGCCCAGGCTGGAGGGCAGTGGCATGCTCCCGGCCATCGCAGCCTCAACCTGCTGGGCTCCGGCGATCCTTCTGCCTCAGCCTTCCGAGTAGCTGGAACTACAGGTGCGTGCTACCATGCCCAGCTAATTTTTTGATTTATTGTAGAGATGAGGTCTCGTCAAGTTGCCCAGGCGGGTCTCGAACCCGCAGGCTCAGGTAGGGTCCTTATTTAATTCAGTTTAAAATGCATGCTGTGTGGACACAGGAAGACTTATAAAAGTGTTTAGAGTTATGTTCAAGTCTATCCTTATCTTTAGAGGTTTAAAGGTAGATCATTAGGGTGCTCTTGTTACTTAGTGAGGTTTGCCTTCCCCAAGGTTTGAGACCCATGAAATGCCTTTTAGTACAGCTATATGAGAGCATAAGCATATATATGTATGCATTCTAATGCAATAGTGCAATTTTCTCTTAGAGCTTTTCCAATCAAGGAAGCAGGTACTGTTTACAGTGTATATTAGACAAATTGGAAGCAGGTGTTTCCCACTCTCTCTAATCTTTATAGCCATTTCACTTTGTACTTGCTTGCATCTGTATACTACATGTGTCTCTACGGTTTTTCTCTTATCTGCAATAGATGTGTGACAAAAAAGCCATAATGCAGTGTTTTTTATTCATTCAGAATGTCACTTTGTGCTTGAATACTGTAGTTGACAGTTTGATCATTCCTTTCATAGTATATGATTAACTTGTTTATTTCTTCTCTTGTTTACTCTTTAAGAATTACATATATGCTCCAGTCTGACAAAGTGATCAACTATAATTGATTTTTATAAAATGACTTGGACATTTTATTGGCACTTAGCTTTGTGACATATTTTGAAAATATATATATGCTCATTATGTTATGTTTCAGAAATGGAATTATTTGATAATTTGTGGAAGTTATCTTTTAAAATGAATTAAGGTTTATCCTTTTGAGTTTATAGGATCTAAGTGTTACTAAAAATCATATTATTTCCCATAAAGCAGACTTATGAAAGTCTATTTATTTGTGTTTCAATTACATAATTTAAGTAAGTCATATCTTCCTTTAGACATGTCCCAGTTTATTGAACATTTTTATTCATTTTCCATTGTGTGCTTATAGTGGGATAGGTGACTACATAAATTATTTGGGTTTGTAAATAGTATTAGAAATTAATCTCAGAATTCTGAGTGTCACTGTTATTTTTCTTTAATGCTGCTGTTTATAGTACTGGGTACTAAGGAATGTAGTAGAGAAAACACATAGTTGCTGGTCCCAATAAGGAAGAAAGAATTGTGTATAGGTATCTTTAATGGAAGAGATGGTGTAAGAGAGGAACGCGTAAAATACAGTGAAAAAAGATTGTCATATTAGGCATTTCTTGAAGGATGTGATACTTCAGCTAGGCCTTAAGTAACTGGTAGGGCGGATTTGGGTAAAGGACATTTTTATACTGAACAGATAACAAACAAAAAGGGCTGAGAATTGTAAATACAGTGTATGATTGAAGAGTTTCTAGTGGTCTGGCCTAGGAACAGAGAGGGAGCAGCTGGTGACTGGATTGGACTGTCCAAAATTGGGTTTGACTGTCTTGTAAGAGTGTGTAGATCTTATTTGTTAGGTAGTGGATAACTTTTGAGGGTTATGGGGCATGTATTATGAGCCTTCTGATTTATTTATTACAACTCTCATTTAGTAGATATTAAAACTCTCATTTTGGAGAACAACTAAGGCTCAGAAGAGCTAAGTGACTTGCTCATGGTCTCATGACATGCGGTTCTCAGAGCTAGAATTCAAAACAAATGTGCATTTGAACCTGTATGCTTTCTCTCTTTTAAGTGGGAGACCAAGACAATCAGGCTAAATTTTAGGAATGTTATCATAGCAGTTGGTTTCTTGGATTAGGGAGTAATACCGTAAAGACAAAGTAGTGAAGTAGGAAATTTTCTTCTGTTCTTAACTTCTTGAGTGTTTTGGTTATGCAAATGTGTTCGATTTTGCCAAATGCTTTTTATGTTCTACTGTGATGATCATGTGGTTTTGGTACTCTGTTAATATAGTATATGTTTCATTGATTGAACCAACCGTGCACTCCTGGGATAAATACCACTTAGTCACGTCTTTTTATATATTTTGGATTTGAGTAGCTAGAATTTTGTTGAGGAATTTTGCACTTATATATTTATAAAGATATTGGTCTCTAGATTTCTTGAAATGTCTCTTGTCTGGTTTTCATTTCAAGGGATTCCTAGCCTCATAGAATGAGTTGGGAAGTATTCTCTTATATTTTTTGGAAGCATTTGTGAAGAATTGATGTTAATTCTTTTATTGGCTGATTGATCAATTGATTGAGTTGGAGTCTCACTCTGTCGCCCAGGCTGGAGTGCAGTGGCATGCTCACGGCCACTCCAGCATTGACTCGCTGGGCCAGTCCTTTCACCTTAGTCTTCCAAGTAGCTGCAACTACAGGCACGTGCTACCATGCCTGGCTAATTTTTTTATTTATTGTAGAGACAAGGTCTCGCCAAGATGCCTGGGCTTGTCTCGAACCCGCGGGCTCAGGAATCCACTTGCCTCGGTCTCCCAAAGTGCTGGGATTACAGGCTGAGGCCAATGTTAAATCTTTTAAATGCTTGGTGGAATTCATTACTGAAGATGAATATGAGCTTTTATTTGTGATACATGTTTTGACTATTAATTCAGTATCTTCAGTTGTTACAGGTCCATTTTGATGCCTCTTCTTGAGTAATTTTGGTAGTTTGTCTTTCTTGAATTTGTTCATGTTTTCTAGTTATCTAATTAATTTGTTGTCATGTAGTTTTTCATAGTATTCCCTTTGAAGCCTTTTTGTTTCTATAAGGTCAAAAGTAACCTTTTCTCTTCTCTTTTTTTTGTTCATTGGTCTAGCGAAAGATTTGTTAATTTTGTTGACCTTTTCAAGGAACCAACATTTGGCTTTGTTAATTTTCTCCTGCTTTTCTATTCTCTATTTCACTAGTGTTTTCTCTGATTTTTATTGTTTCATCTTTTCTGCTTGCTTTGGATTTAGTTTGCTCTTTTTCTTCTAGTTGATTAAGGTGAAAGTTTAGGTTATTTATTTAAGATTCTTCTTTTTTAGTTCAGGCTTTTATAACTGTATTTTCCATGGTCAGTTTTCTAGCTGTATTCTATAAGTTTTGGTATGTTGTTGTGTTTTCATTTTCATTCAAGACAAAGTATTTGCTAATTTCTCTTTTGATCTCTTCTTTTACCCACCAATAACTTAGAAGTATGTGTTTTAATTTCTACATCTTTATTAATTCCTCAGATTTCTTTCTGTTGTTGATTTCTAACTTAAATTTATTATGATTAGAGAACATGCTTTGTATGATTTTAATCCTTTTAAATTTGCTGAGGTTTGTTTTATGGCCTATCATATGATCTGTCCTGGAGAATGTTCTGTGTACACCTGAGAAGAATGCATTCTGTTGTTGAGTGTAGTGTTCTATAATGTATCTTAGGTCTAGATGGTTTACAGTGTCGTTCAAGTCTTCTGTTTCCTTTTTGATCTTCTGCCAAATTGTTCTATCTATTTTTGAAAGTTGGTTTTTGAAATCTTGGACTATGATTATTGATTATGTATTTCTTCCTTCAATTCTGTCAGCTTTTGTAATCAATATTTTTTATTATGATATTGTGGGGTATAGTTAAGGGTTAGGTATACAGATACATTTCGTTCAGTCACCCTTGTTGATAAGAGGTGTTTCCCCATCCCCAGACAGATATTTACTACTGTTAATCCCATCTCTCCCCCACCATAGTTTCCTACTACTGTCAGTCAGTCTGTCAGCTTTTGCTTCATGTATTTTGGGACTGTCTTATTTTGTCATACATGTTTAAGATTGTTATGTTTTCCTGATTGACCTTTTTATCATTTAAAAATGTTCTTCTTTTCTCTTATTATAATTTATCTCTTAATGTCAATTTTGTCTGATATTAGTATAGTCAATTCACATCTCTTTTGGGAACTGTATTGTTAAAATGAAAACTTTAGACAACTTAAATTTAACATAATGTAATTGAGCAAAGAATGGTCCATGAATTGGGCAGTCCCTCACACGAGAAAAAGTTCAGAGTGACTCCATACTGCTGTGTAGTCAGAGAGGATTATCGACAACCAAGGAAAGTGACATATAGAAAACAGAAGTGAGGTCCAGAAACAGCAGGATTGGTTATAGCTGGCATTTGCTTTATTTGGGAAGGGTTTGAACAGTTGGTTGCCTTTGATTGGCTGGAACTTGGTACATGAGTAGGTTACAGTCTGTTTACACAATCAATTATGTTACAGTTCACTATGTAAAAAGAAACCTTTAAGTCATTTTTTTTGTGTGGGTATTAGAGTCTTACTCCGTCGCCCAGGCTGGAATACAGTGGCGTGCTCACGGCCACCCCAGCATCGACCTTCTGGGCTCAGGTGATCCTTTTATCTCAGCCTTCCAAGTAGCCATAACTACAGGTGCGTGCTACCACACCTGGCTAACTTTTTGTTTTATTGCATAGACAAGGTCTCACCATGCTGCCCAGGCTCAAATACATAATCAGTAATTACCGTGGGCTCAGGCAATCCTCTTGCCTCGGCCTCCCAAAGTGCTGGGATTACAGGATTGAGCCACCAGCCCAGCAAAGCTAAATTTAAAATATGCAAGGAGGCAACTGCAGGCTAAACTTAATTTAACAATATGGTATACTTTTTCCGTTCTTTTACTTTCTACATATGTGTCTTTGAAAATATGGTTCTGTATGCCTCTTATAGATTACATAAAGCTGGGTTATATTTTCTTATTCATTTTGCCAATCGTGCCTTTTGGTTACAATGTTTAATCCATTAACCTTTAATGTAATTACTAATAAGGTAAGATATATAGTAGCTCTTTTGCTACTTATATTCTACATGTCTTATTTCTTTTTCTTTTTGTTCCTCTGTTTCTGCTTGTTTTTGTGTTTAGTTATTTGCTAATGTAAGATTTTAATTTTCTTGTTTCTTTCACTATCTTTTTTGTTCTTAGTTGTTGTTATATGCACATGTCCTTATGTTTTACACTTAGAGGTTCTAGCATTACTTTGAACCTTTGCTCAGTGTTTTCTAGATGATTGTTGTAGGGAAATAATACCAGGATTCTGACTTGGTAGTGATCAGGAAAGTTGACTGAAAATTGTGCTCTTGGCAAATGATTATATTTTCTTTTATAGTTTAAGTCTTCTTTTACCAATATTTACAGCAGGGCATCTGTTTTCTTTTTTCCTCTGTTTTTGTTTCCTCCAGGTGTATTTTTCTCTTTTAATTCATTCGGTAAATATATTTTGAATGTACAGTAGCTACCAGGGGCTTGGGATACAGTAATGAATAAAACAGATGCTTTTTTCCTCCAATCTTTGGGTCAGAAGTAGATTTTTATGAACTCAAATTCTATATGAAGCATTGAAATATCCAGGGAGTACACAATAGAGTGTGCAGGGATATGTACCCAATTCCAGTGATAGTCACTTTCAAATTAACAACAAAGGAGCCTACAGGTCATGGGTGACCTCTGTTTTAATGTAAACATTTGTCTGTAGGAATTGTTGCAGATTCTTTGACCAGCTTTAACTTTTCACTCCGTTTTTTAGGTTTGTATAGTTTAGTTTGCCCAATCTTGAAAACATGCTTCTGTAACCAGTGTGCTTTAAAATTTTGAGTATCTTCAAATGCTTAAGTTCATATTCAAATCAGCCCTAAAAAACTTGCTGGACTTCATAGTATTTTACCCAACAGGTATGAATTGTAAAGAATAGAATCATCCTAAAGTTTGATTTTAAAAAAGCATAAATACCTTTAAACCTTCACTTTGGTTTCCATTGTTCTTTATAATATGTAGACAGATTGTAACTTGTTTTGTAGTTTTTTTTTCCCTCTCAAAGATGAAGGAATAACAGATAATGGATTCACTTTCCATTATTAAAAATGAAGTTGATAGCCGGGCTTGGTGGCTCAGCCTGTAATCCCGCGCCTTTGAGAGGCTGAGGTGAGTGGATTGCCTGAGCCCGCAGGTTCAAGACCCGCCTGGGCAGCGAGACCTCATCTCTACAGTAAATCAAAAAATCAGCTGGGCGTGGTAGCACATGCCTGTAATATTGGCTACTTGGAAGGCTGAGGCGGAAGGATCGCCGGAGCCCAGCAGGCCGAGGCTGCGGTGGCCGGAAGCGGCCACTGCACTCCAGTCTGGGCGACAGAGTGAGACTCCAACTCAAAAAAAAAAAATGAAGTTGATGTATTTCAAGAATATTATTTCCATCATAGGATTGGATATAAATTATTTTGGTAATGAACTTTATATTCATAATATATGACATGTTTTTTAGCAAATACCCTGATGTACATATATTATATGTTCAAAAAGGTAACCAAGGAATTTAATATAGGAATTTTATATTGATAGTGATGATGGCAATAGACTTTTCTATCCTTTGTGATTCTGAATGTGACTTTATTTGGGACATTAAATCTCAGATAGACATAGGTTTAGTAGGAAGGAACATTTTGATCTTCATTATGCAATCAAAAAGGTTTTATGCTAATGAGAACCATGCCTAAAAAAATGTTTTTTTCTCATCTTTATGGAATTTGTATTTGATTACCAACCTGAGGTATTTTGCCATCAAAGAACATATTATAATCTTACCACTTGATCATTAATCTCTGCAACTAACTAACTTTGGCAAATTTTTAATGTGACATTTGCCACTATCATCTTAAAACCCCTTCCCCAAAACTAGAAGTAAACTGATTTAAGTGTCTTTGTCATATTTGCATTTAGTTAGCTTCATGTAAACCTCATAATTGATATGTTTTCTAGATAGGAAAATGACATTACATTTACATGTCAAAAAAAGGAGATTTTGTCATTTCTTTCAGATCAGTTGATTAGAAATTACTTGTGAAGCCACAGGAAAATACAAATGAATTAAGTTAGTAAACAGTTCACTGACCTAAACTGGTGGACAGATCTGCAGAGTACTTCCTATCAGAAGTGCAGTGTGATACCGTTTTTCATTCTTTCTCCTCTCAAATCTGTGGAGTTCCCCCCCACAATTTGGCTCTGCATTATGTATCCACTAAAATATTTCGTGAAAATATACTCTGGGACCATTGGTAATTGATGACAATTTCCTACAAGTGCCTTTTGTGAAATAAGCCAACACATGGGTGCCATGGCTTTGTCTTTTAGTGGGGAGTTTCTTGACATTCTTGCTTAGAATTTAGATGTAACACTAACCTTTAAGGTGTTGCATCTTAAAGGCGTTTAGTTTGACTCTTAAAGGAGAATCAAGCATGGTAGAGGGCTTAAATCTCCAGAGACCAATCCATTGACAAAGGAGTTATGGGCAGTGGTTTGGCCAATAATCACTAAACTTTAACTTGCTCTGAGAATACCCCAAGACACCTGTTTTGGTCATTTCTTGCCACTTTACAAGTCACTGCAAAACTTAATGGTGAAAGCAATGATAATATGTACTTTGCTCATGAGTCTGCAGCTTGCAAGGGTTTATTTGGCATGGTTTGTCTTTGCTACACTTTTTTGTAAGCTGGTGTGCCTCAAAGGTGAGGGCCAGAATCATCTGATGGCTTGCTCATGTGCATCTATGATGGTTGGTTGGATATTGATCACAACACCTACATGAGGCCCTTCTATTTGATCTGGGTGTCCTCACAGTATGGTGCCTGGGGTTCTAAGGGTTAAAGGAAGGAGAGGATACACACACACACACACACACACACACACACACACACACACACACGTATTTATTTTTTTGTGTCAGAGTTTCTTTTTGTCACCCTGGCTGGAGTGCAGTGGTATGTTCATGACCATCGCAGCCTGGACCTGCTGGGCTCAGGGATCCTTCTGCCTCAGCCTTCCAAGTTGCTGAAACTACAGGTGTGTGCCACCACGCCAACTAATTTTTTGATTTATTTCAGAGATTAGGTCTCACCATATTGCTCAGGCTGATCTTGAACCCCTGGACTCAGGCAATCCTCTCCTCCCAGAGTGCTGGGACTGCAAACGTGAGCCTCTGCACCTGGCCAAGGGGACCTATATTGTATATTTATAGTTTACTTTTGGAAGTCCCACAGTAAATATTATTGACAATAATATTTTTTCCTTTGTAGAAAGACTTGCTTAATTTAAGCTAGAGGGAAAATTGTCTCTGCCTCTAGATGAGAGAGTAGCAAACTACTGGAAGGGCATGTAGATCTGGAAATACTGCTGTGGCCAGTATTGGGAAATAACAGTTTGCTACAACACTTTATCTGATTACCTATTACCTATATTCTTGATTATCTATATTCTCTTATTTCTGGCCTCAGATCAATTGATTCTGTTGTGTGAAGTCAAAGTGCTCAGTGGTTACATGTAGACGGTAGAAGACATGATATAGATTGAAATACTGCCGTATGATTAATAGATACCACCTTCAGTTACTTTTTCTTTGTAATTGCATTTTTTAAAACTGAAACTCAGTTCTTGTTTATCATTAGGGGGCAGGGTTAAAATGGTAAAATCCTGCATTTTATGTTATTGAAAGCTGTGCTGGGGTGGCTATGAGTGTGCCAGTGCACTCTAGCCTGTGCAATAGAGTGAGACTCCAACTCAAAAAAAAAAAAAAGAAAGAAAGAAAGCTGTATTGAAAGGTATGATGTTTTGCAGTTGAGCCACCAGATTTCAAGTTGCATTTTTGCCAATTTCTAGCTGTGTGACATTGGGACAATTATTTAATCTCTCTGAGTTCACTGATCTACAGAGTCAAGGTGATGACCCTTTCCTTATAGATCTGGTTTGTAAAATAGACATATTATATGTAAAGGGAATCACTCAGTGACTATGATGTCCTGGGTCTTCAATTACTTGGCAAGTTGATGAAAATATGTGGTTTAGGATGCTAAATTTATAATGATCCAGAATGATAGATTAAGAAACCAATTTAGGATATGTCGATACTTTGAAGCTAGAACAAATGTTATGTAACTGGAAGATATTAGAATAGAGAATACCTAAGAAAGAATTCTGGAAGAATATGTCTCTATTTTGAAAGGTACATTACCTCTTCTGAACTACCAGACAGCTTTTTACTGAACTAAATGTTTCAAAGATTTAGTAAAATAATTATTGCCTAGTTAAGGTACTTTATTAAATGTCTTAATACCTTAGTCTTAAATGTTTTATATATAGTGACAAGTGCTAATTTTTCTAATTGTAAAAGTGACATAGATATGTTATGGAAAAGAAATGGAGGAAACAAATTATCCATGATTCCATTATTCAGGGGCATACTTAGTGTTTTGTCATATTTCCTTTGAGTTTTTCTTTTAATTTTATAATTTTTCATAGTTAATATCATAATGTGCAACTTCATAACCTTTCAAATCTAATTTTATATAATAATAATTTCTCATATGTCCTTAAACTTTATGTATCATATAGATGTGTCATAATAGTTTTATAATTTTTATCTATTATATATGATATCATGAATATATTTGTGTATGACTAATTTTTCTTATTTTGATTTTTTCCGTAGGATAAATTCCCAAAAAGAAAATTACTAGAGCAGAGTATGTGAATATTTTTAAGGTTCTTGATTAACATGTCATTATTTCTGTCCAGAAAGTTTTACAATTTTATATCCCCACTAAAATGAGAACAACAGCATGAGTATTCATTTTCTAACAAAGTTGCCTATTTTATAGTTAAAATTATTCTTATAAAATTTACATTTATTCTATATTTGTTAGATGAGATTTTCTTTCTAATAGTTAACATTTATTACTTCCATTTTAATTCAAATAGATTTTCTATATGATAGGGACATAACTTTTTCCTAGTATTTTCTCTAGGTTTGGAGAAATTTCTTTAACCAATATATTTTATTTGTGTTATTCTAAACAGCTTAAAATTTGCTTTTGTCATTTCATACAGAAGATGTCTGTATGGTATGATTATAATTATTTTCAATGGATGGTAGTTCTCATTTTGGGTATTTTAATTTTCATAGTCTTTTAATTGTTTTTAGAGCATGTTGTGCATTTAAAGTGGATATATTTCCATTTGGTTTTTAAAATGATGATTGTCAAACTTCAAATACCTTTATATATTGGTTATTGTGAAGGGTTTTTTTCATTAACAATTTATTAAATTCTTCTCACTAGCAAATTTTCTTATTTCATATGGAGTATTTTACTAGGATTTGCTCAGATTGTATAAAACTTAAGGTACATTTCTTTCCCTTTTGGACTTTTTCAAGTGTTTCAAATTCACAGAAAATACAATAGAATGTACTTTCCTACTCTTTCCTAGCTCTGCCAAATCTTAACTTTTTTGCCATGGGCATAATAGGAAAAACCAACTTTTTTCTTCTAATTTACACTCAACACAGAATACTTCACCTCCATTCACCAAAATGCGTGTGAAACTTTTCTCTTACTGACCAGCTGGGTATTCTACAATTTAACTTAATTCTGACATCAACCTGGAGATAGTGTCAGATCCCACAGGTTAAGGACTCAGTTCCACAAGATTGTTTCCCACTTCAGACACTAATCACAGGCAGTAGGTTATCACAAATTCTG
The DNA here is from genome assembly GCF_000164805.1 of Carlito syrichta. Taxonomy (NCBI): domain Eukaryota; kingdom Metazoa; phylum Chordata; class Mammalia; order Primates; family Tarsiidae; genus Carlito; species Carlito syrichta. The sequence continues at coordinate 50,423 of NW_007247696.1, read as the reverse complement.
TTCATTTTGGCTACGGAATGGAAGTTACCACTATTTTCTTCTTGGGAGCAGTTGACAGAACTCAGAGAAACACATTTACCAACTTATTATATTAATAAAGTATATAATAAAGGATACAAGTGAACAGTCAGATGAAGAGACATAGAGCAAGGTCTGGAAGGGTCCTGAGTGTAGAAGCTTTTGTCCCAGTGGAGGTGGTGTGTACCACCCTCCAGGCACATGGATATATTCCCCAACCTGGGAGCTCTCTGAACCCCTTAGTATAAGAACTTTAATGGAGGCTTTATCAGGTAGGGATGCTTGATTATTAACTGAACCTTTGGATCCTTTCTTTTCCCTAGAGGATGAGGATAGGGTGTGACTAGAGATTAGAAGCTACTAATCATTGCTTGATCTTTCTAATCATCCAGGAGCCCAAGAGTTGCTTTATAAGAAGAAAATATGCTCCTATCACCCAGGTAATTCCAAGGAATTTAGGAGTTCTCTGTAAGCAACTGGAGACAGAAACCAATGTATATGTTTTCTATTATTTCACATCGTGTTTACTTCAGTTTTTAGTTTTTTATTTCTTGAAGAAGTAGAGCTTCATAGACAAGTCAGGATCTCTGTGATGCTATCTCTAATTATAGTCTTCTTTCCTCTTGTTCTTTTTTGCCCAATTTTTAGGTTTATCTAGTCATATTTGATTAGGACCCACCTTTATGGCCTCATTTCAATTTAATCACTTCTTTAATGGCTCTGTCTTCAAATACAGTCATATTTTGAGATACTGGAGGTTTAGGGTTTCAACATATGAATTTTGGGGAGGACACAATTCAACCCATAACACCACTACAATAGTTCATTGATTTTTAGGGCTATATGGTATTCAGTTGTATGATTATACCTCTATTTGGTTTTTTTGTGCTGTTACTGGACATTTAAGTTTTTTTCCATTTCTTCTTCTATAGTAAACAGTTTGATTCTATGAATAGCAAGTATTTAGAATTGTGTGTTTACATAACCATGGTTGTTTTTATACATTTGTTTAAATTGTATGTATCAAAAGGAAAACCCTATATAAGTGATATCTATACCTGTCCTTCTGCAACTTGTTCTTTTTGCCCAATATTATGTTTTTAGACTTATCTGGATTAATAAATATTGCTATAGTTTAGTGGTTCTCAAAATGTGGTCTCTGACCAGCAATCTCAACATCACTTAGAAACTTGTTAAAAATACAACTTTTCTTTTTTTTTGAGTTGGAGTCTCACTCTGTCACCCAGACTAGAGTGCAGTGGCCACTCCCGGCCACTGCAGCCTCTCCTGCTGGGCTCCGGCGATCCTTCCGCCTCAGCCTTCCAAGTAGCTGGAACTACAGGCGTGTGCTACCACGGCCAGCTAATTTTTGATTTATTGTAGAGATGAGGTCTCACCAAGTTGTCCCGGCGGGTCTCAAACCGGTGGGCTCAGGCAATCCACTCACCTCGGCCTCCCAAAGTGCTGGGATTACAGGCTGAGCCACCAAGCCCGGCCAAAAATACAACTTTTCAAGCCAGGACCAGATGCATAATTTGTGCCACACAGTACAAAATGAAAATGCTAGACCTTTTGTTTAAAAACTATTAATAATTTCAAGACAGTGACAGCAGAACTTTAAACCGTGAGCAGGGCCCGCTTTTTAGCACACCTGTGAAGCTAGATCTGTCTCTGGCCTCACTTCTCACCTAGCGAATAGCAACTCTAGACCAGTAATTTGTGTTTTAACACATCTTCCAGGTTATTCGTTGAATGTTTAAGTTTGAGACCACTTGTGTTAGTTTTCTAGGGCTGCCATAACAAAATGTTATAGACTAGGTGACTAAACAACAGAAATTTATTTTCTCATTTCTGGAGGCTGAAAGTCTAAGGTCAAAACGTTGGCAGGTTTGCTTTCTTCTGAGGCCTCTTTCCTGGGCATGCAGATGTTTGCCTTCTTACTCTTTGGTATGTGTGCAAACCTCCCAGGTGTCTCACTGTGTGCCCAAATTTCCTCTCATAAGGAGAATAGTCACATTGGATTAGGACTAACCTTAATGGCCTCATTTCAACTGAATCACTTCTTTAAATGCCATGTCTCCAAATACCATCATATTCTGAGGTAACGGAGGTTAGGGCTTCAACATATGAATTTTGGGGAGAACACATTTCAGCACATAACATCACTACTATGGTTTATTGATTTTTAGGACTGTATTATATTCAGTTGTATGATTATATCTCTATCTTTTGGTGCTGGGCACTTAGGTTCTTTTTCATTTTTTCTTCTATAGCAGTGATGCAATGGATGGTATTTTTCTAATTATTTTATATTTTTGGAGTTTCTGTAGCTCTGATGATATGTAAATGGAGTGGAATTACTGGATTGTAGCAAATAGAAACCTTAGCTTTAGTAGATATTACCAGTTTGCTTAACTATTTGGAACTGAGGAGAATTCTTCACTTCTATAAAAGGTAAGAGAATTCTTGCTTCTCTGTCTCTCAAGAACAACTGACATTGCTAGTCTTAAAAGAGTGTTTTGATAGGCATGAATCTTCGTAGGGTTTTTTGGGGGGTTTTTTTGAGTTGGAGTCTCACTCTGTTGTCCAGGCTGGAATGCAGTGGCACACTCATGGCCACCCCAATGTAGACCTGCTGGGCTTGGATGATCCTTCCGCCTCAGCTTTCCAAGTAACTGGAACTACACGTGTGCACTACCATGCCTGGCTAATTTTTTGATTTATTGTAGAGATGAGGTCTTGCCAAATTGCCTGGGCTGGTCTCAAACCTGCGGGCTCAGGCAATCCACTCACCTCAGCCTCCCAAAGTGCTAGGATTACAGGCTGAGCCACTGAGTCCAGCCGATGGGGTTCTTTTAATATGCATTTTTTTCTGTTCATTGTTGAAACTCAGCACCTTTTTATGTATTTATTAATCATTTAAGGTTTTCTCATCTGTGATTTACATATTCATATCTTTTACCTGTTTTTCTTTTGAGTTGTTTGTCTTTTTCTTATTGATTTGTAGACTTTCTCTCCCCAACATCTTCTATTAAACCATAAGAATGGTTTATGTGTAAGAGAAATATGCTTTTCCAGTTTGTAGACTGTCTTTTTCACTTTGTTTATGACAGTTCCTTTTTTGCAGAAATTGTAAACGTTAATGGAAATTTTACTGGTTTCTTTTTCTTTATGATTGTTTTCTGTTTTTATTTTTGATATGGTGTCTTGGTAGACTTCAAGTGCCCCGATGTCAGTAGAATTAGAACAAACTAAAACAAAACCATGTACTTGCCTTTTGTTTAATAGAGGGCAGCACTCTATAAGCTGTTAATTTGCTACCATGTAATTTTAAATGGTGGTATTTTCACTTTGGAGACTAAATTTTCTATTTAACCCAGCACATGTGCTTTGGAACCATATTTTGAATTGTTTAACAAGACAAGCTACTATTTCTATACATGGGTGGGTCTGTCATAATGATACTTCAATAATTAGGTTTCTTTCTCTGTTAGTAAATAAAAGAGAATAAAAGTGACTCCATCATTGGGTATGTGGTGTCTTGGGTTTTTTTTTTTTTTTTTTTGCCTTTTGTAGATCATTAGTATCATCTGGGAATATACTGAATTCCTGTTTCTATTAACTTTTTATGATGCTAAGGGTAGTACTGTGTTTTTGGGAAATATTTTTAAATAAGGCCCATTTATTATCAAAAGGTAAGGTTTTGTGCCAGTCTAGTGTAATATATTCTCTTTGTGCTGAGTTTCTACATGTTAGTTATATACTTTGTACATTTTTTTTCAAATTTTATTTCCTTTCTCCTAATCCCACCCCTCACCCGCACAACTTATAACAAATGTATATAACTGTGTCATTCATAGTTGTAAATTCAGCCGGACTCACTGAGGACCCATTGATTACCTGGATATAAACTATGTAGTCTCTTCCGTAGCCCCAACTCTGCCCACACTTTGACCTTTTTTTTTTTGAGTTGGAATCTCACTCTATCTCCCAGACTGGAGTTCAGTGGCCACTCCTGGCCACTGCAGCCTCGCCTGCTAGGCTCCGGCAATCCTTCCGCCTCAGCCTTCCAAGTAGCCGGAATTACAGGCATGCGCTACCTTGCCCGGCTGATTTTTTGATTTATTGTAGAGATGAGTTCTCGCTACCCAGGCGGGTCTCGAACCCACGGGCTCAGGCAGTTCACTCACCTCAGCCTCCCAAAGGCGCAGGATTACAGGCTGAGCCACCGAGCCCAGCTGACCATTTTCTGGAGTGTTTGTAATTTATATCTCTGTCACAAAGCCCTGTTATATACCAAGGAGGAGGTGGACAGCATCTTCCTAATTGTTATTAGTTACTGATTGGTGACTGAACTTGGTGGACAGAGTTCCCCAGAGTTCAAGAAGTTTTAGGGTGATAATAATTGAAACTAGTGTGATCCGGCGTTACTGTCACCTGTGAGCTTGCTAGATTTGCAGATTCTCAGGGCCCACTCCAAAGCTACTGAATTGGAATTTCTTATGGAGGGACCTAGGAATCTGTTTTAACAAGCCCTCCAGGTAAGTTGAAGCAGATCTGTGATGGGCTTTTCTAAAGCATTTTCTTGCTTTATACAGTTCTCTGAGGACAATGTGATGTGTCATTTCTAACAATGTGGTAGGATTTATGGAGCAAGTCATAGCACTTACCTGTAGCTCTTCTTTTCCTTGTGGTACTGAGGTGAAGTAGGGGGTGGGTTAGACGAGTGTGAGGCAGGAGGTAGTTCTAATCCTTTTATTCTTCCTGGAAAACACACATTGGTCTTTATGTTTTTTTACTATGTGTTTGTGATAGACTGCTCAAGTTCTGTAACCTTTTTGGTGTCTCCACTTTTAAATCGAAATCATTGATTTATTGAATACCTCCATAATGCCCTTGTTTGGCTGTATAGAGGATATCAGGAAATATATACTCCTACAGACTTGAGCATCATAGAGACTTGAATTCAGATTCTAGCACTGAACTTGCTTTGTGCAGTAATCTTTGGTAGAGTTCTTAATCTCTCTGATCTCATTTTCTTCTGTTGTAAAATAAAGGCAATACCTACTGTGCATTTCTTACTGGGATGCTCAAGGGATTATGAAATAATGTATATGAAGCACTATAAACATAATAGGCATTCAGTAAATGGTAGCTGGATGCTATTATCGTTATAATCTTCATCTAGTTATTTCTGTATTTGAACATCACACTTGACTCTACAGGGTATACTATATTAATGGTTTAGGTGACACTTTTCAGGAATTGCTTTCTTGACTCTAGGATGATTCCATCACAGTGTATAATTTAATTAGCCCTTGCCTGCTGAGCACTGTGTCTGTGGCACTGAGTAAGAAATGTAGCGCAGAAAGAACCAGGGCTTTAAAGTTATATGTCTCTTGATATTGTCATTACTCCAACAGTCACTAGGTATGCATCTTAGGTTGCTTGACTTCTCTTCTTCCATTTTATCATCAATTTAAAAAAAGGATAGCACCCATCTTGATGGGTTATTGTGGAGATCAAATGAGAATACATGTAAAACTCTTGGCCCATAGCAGGTACATAGTTGTTTTTGTAACAAATATTGCCTTGTCCCTTCCTCTCCTTCATGTTACAGAATTTTACTAATATATTTTGAGTTGTCTTCCACTTTTTACATCTGAAAACCACGAGACTAGACCAAGAGGCTAAGTGACTTTACTTGCTTAATACTATTGGAGAAGGAATAAGTTAACAAAATTAAATTTATCTAAGAGTTTGTGATTCTTAGGCTTATGTTTATAGATTTTTTGTTATGTTTATGAAAATCATATTTTTTGTTGTGATAAAATATACATAACATAAAATCTACCATTTTAACCACTTAAAAGTTGCCTGTTGAGTTGCATTTGGTATAGTCACATTGTTGTGCAACCATAGCTATATTTTTAAGTCTTAGTTTTGGTGTAGTCTTTGCAAATTTATTTCATGTGTTCTGTTTCCTTGACCTGTATGTTAGGAAAGACTCTTAGTGGCGTACGGCAGAAAGATTAGAGCTAGTTTAAGCAGAAGGGGATTTATTAAGGTGTAATAAGTTTATAAGATCTTTGAGGGAGCAAAAGCCTGAGCTTCTAGGTACAACTCCTGGAACCACACTTTTCAACTAGCTAAGTGAAATGGAGCTGTCTTTAGTCTCAGAACCATGAAGCTCTGCTCAAGTTTGGAAGCTGCTGAATGAGGAATTTGAGCTTTTCCTGCTGACCCCAGAAGAATCATCACATCACCTGCCATCATTGCTGGATCTGCCTGTGACTTACTGCTACTTTTCTTGTTTCCTTTTTCCTTTTAGTCTCCTATAAGTGTGTCTGCTTGGGAAACCTAGGGCATGTATAGATCCTAATTGTAAGTACCCTTTAGCTTTCCAGCCACACTGTTGTGTTGTGTGATAAACTAGAATGGGATTGGGTGAGTGTTGAGAACAAATCTGCTGTATATCTTGTGGCAACTATAGCTTTCAAAAAGGAAAAGGCAGGAAACATACTGATTTAGCACCTTAGTTCTCTTTAAAAAGATGATAGTTTCAAGAGGAGAAAATGAAATTGTCAATCCAGCATTATTGATAGGAGATAAGTTCTGTATTAAATAAAAAAAGTTTTGTTGATGAAGCCCATTTTTTAAAGTATTCTAAAACTCTAAATAGATTCTGTGTTAAATTAGCTTACAATTTGATTTTTAAGAATGTTTTGGGCACACCTTATCAACAAGGATACCTAGATAAAGAATATGTGTATACCTAGCCCTGTATTGTACCCCACATCTTTAAAATAAAAAATTGAAAGTTTAAAAAAAAAAAAATTTTGTAACTTTCTTTTATAACCTCACAGTTTTGCATTAGAGTATATGGGTATAACATTCCTACTAGGCTATCATGTTTGCTTATTTTTGTCAATCAGAAGAAAAGTATATTCTTGTTGAATTGATATCTTAAAACTAAGACCTATGCAAACATTTTGTAACATAAATAATTTCTATTACTTTGAATACATTTATGGTGGGGATGGAACTGACGTGGTATTGGGATGAATATAAAGTTATTCACAGGGTATAATGTTTAATTTGAAAATTATTCCCTGTTTTACTGTTCTCTACATCAGAACGGTTTAATAGAAATGTAACACAAGCCGGGCTGGGTGGCTCAGCCTGTAATCCCGTGCCTTGGGAGGCTGAGGTGAGTGGATTGCGTGAGTCTGTGGGTTCGAAACCCGCCTGGGCAACTTGGCGAGACCTCATCTCTACAATAAATTAAAAATTAGCCGGGTGTGGCAGCGCGCGCCTGTAGTTCCAGCTACTTGGAAGGCTGAGGCGGAAGGATCGCTGGAGCCCACCAGGTCAAGTCTGCAGTGGCTAGGAGCGGCCACTGCACTCCAGTCTGGGCGACAGAGTGAGACTCCAACCAAAAAAAAAAAAAAAAAGGAATGTAACATAGGCCATGTATTTAATTAAAATTTTCTAGTAGCCACATTAAAGCAAAGTATAAATAAATAGATGAACTCTAATAATATATTTTATTTACTCAAAATAAATTTAAAATGATGTCCAAAATATCTTTTAAATATGTGGCCCTGACCACATTTCTTTTTTTATTTTCCTGGTCACATTTCATGTACTTAATAGCCACATGTATATTGAACAGCATAGATCTGTACCATCTACCTTATTTTATACTGGAACTTTTCTGATTTGAGAAGTATTGAAATGTACTGTATACATGTTTATTAAATGTCCTCAGTGTGCCATATCTTGATAACACTTTACTGCTTACATTTTTTAATAACAGTATGATTATAAACCAGTGCTAGTCCCCAAATTATAAGTATTGATGTAATGACTTACTCTATTTTATGAAAATTGTCCAAAGTGTTTGGACTTTTAGCATATAGAGGTGTGAGACGTGGTACTGAGGTACACTGTTTCAGACATGATTTTGGTGGGAGGTAATAACAGTGCAGACCATCACAATCCCTATAACTTAGGTGGTTCTTGAAGATATATTAAGAGCATGTTTATCACTGTTATTTCCCTGAAGAAGTAGTTTCTAAATTTTTGATCAGTAAAAATTTGTAAAGCACATACAGTACATGTATGAATACTATATTATGTAAATTATGAAACAAATAGAATTATTAGAAACAAAAAGGCTTAGATACAAATAAATGTAGTTTTAATATTTTTCTTTCTTTTATTGAGTTGAGGTCTCACTCTGTTGCCTAGGCTGGAGTGCAGTGACGCACTCACAGTCACCCCAGCGTTGACCTGTTGGACACGGGTGATCCTTCTTCCTCAGCCTTTCAAGTAGCCGGAACTACAGATGTGCGCTACTATACCCAGCTGTTTTTTATTTTATTGTATAGACAAGATCTCACCAAGTTGCCCAGCCTGGTCTTGAAACCCACGGGCTCAGGCAGTCTACTTGCCTCGGCCTCCCAAAGTGCTGGGATTACAGGCTGAGCTACCAAGACTGGCCTAATATTTTTCTATGCACTCCAGGTCACTGACTTGAGTAGTCACCTTTGGAAAACAGTGCTCTAAATCCTATAGAGTATTGGCTCTCAAATTTGATTGATCATCCAGATCTCTTGGGAACAATTAAAAAGAGCAAGGAAAGTAATGAAAAGTATGTTTAGGTATTATACTATATAGTCATAAACAAAGGTTTTTCCTGTATGCATGTGTCCGTGTGTGTGTAATCTATATTTGTCAAATATGAGATTCCCTATTATAGTTAGCAGAGGTTCTTAACTTAGGATTAATGACTGTGAAATTATTTACAGTATTATTTATATGTTCAGGCCTTTTTCAGAGGAGAAGGTCTAGTTTATATCATAATCTCAAATGTTCTTGTGCCCTCGTAAAACGTGAGTAACAACCAACCAAAGGGTAGCATAGATATGTGAGTCAGAGAAGCTTGTTAGACTTGTGAGTCCAGGATGGGTTCCTTCAATATTAAGCTTCCCTGTGATCATAAGGCTGTTAAGACTGAGCGGTGGGCAGAGTTGGGACTGGTGGTGTTAGTGCTGTTTCATAGATGACTTGGGAACTGATTAGAGGTGGCAACAGACCAGGGTCATAATTATTCAGAAGGTCTGACATGCAAGAGAATGCTGAGAGTCCAATGGCCAAAGTCGAAGTCTCTATCTGGTGGAGTAGGTCAGATTTGAAGTCTGAGTAGACAGGTCAATGCCATTGACAAGCAAGAAAGCTTAGGGAGAAGTAGCACCCTAGCATTCAAGGCCAAAAGGAGTGGGTCAGAGGTTGAATTTTTAGCTCCTCTCATGGTCAGTTTTCTCAAAGAGACTGGGCGTAAAGGAAAAAACAAAATGCTTTTTTCTTATTTTCACATACCACTCAACACAGCACTTTTGACACCAGTTTCTCCAGGAGAACCTGGAAAACCCTCTTCCCTCCCAGAAGGTGTGATGTTGGGGTTGAAAGTTCCAACCCTCTAATCACATGGTTGGTTGTCCTGGCAACCAGCCTCCATCCTGAGGATATTCAGGAACCCATCATGAATTACCTCTTTAGAATAAAAGATGCTCCTGTCACCCAGGAAATTCCAAGGAATTTAGGGACTGTGTCAGATTCTCCTTACTGCTCAGAGATTACAAAAGTTAGGAACTCTGTGTTAGGAACTAGGGTCAAAGACCAAATGGGACAAGATTCTCCTAGTGCCCCTATTGCTTAGGAAATTACAGGGGCTTTAGGAGCTCTATGTCAGGAAACATGATCAGAGATTAAATATATATTTCTTAGTATATCAGAATATCACCCTGGTCACTGTCTACCTAATAAGAATGTTACATGAAGCCTTCTTGTGTTTGGTTGACTCTCAAATTCCTGCCAATTCTAGAATTCTATGATTTCAGATTCCGTAATTCCTCTTCTAATAAATGAGCTCATTCCAGTAATTTTTGTCTTTTTCATAAGTTTGTCCTTGGAGGCACATTTATTATGTTTTGGCATTGGTGTGTGTTCTAGACTTGATAATTAATTTCCTCCCTAGAAGATCAGTCCTTTAGACTATTCCTTTAGGCCTTCTTAACTTGAACTTTTTTCTCCTCCTCTGCCTGGTGGTGTTGATTGGGCCTTTTGAGCCCTGGGATGATGGTCAGATTGTCCTATGAATCAGCAGCTCTGCCTCCTGGTTTTTCTTTGTTGCCATCACAGATCAGAGTAGATTTGTTGCCATACCCCTTTTGTATGTAAGCTGACTTGCTGAAAGGAGTCTTGTTCTCTGAGGATTTTCTAATTGAGGTCATGTTGAAATAACATATTAGGGAGAGGCCCCCTGGAGAAGTTTTCTAGAAAAAAATAAGAATATATTTGTATTGATTTAATTGATCATTTCCTATCAATCAGTACTTACAGACTTTTTCTTTTTCAGCTTTCTGTTAATCATTTAATTTCTGCATTCATATTTTATAAGAAAATATTACATATGGTGAATTTGACTATACATGTGATGAAAGTGAGCTTTCTGAAGTAGAAAGTCATATGCATAAATACTAGATTATTTATCAATTTGGTAGGTGTGTAAATTTCTAATTGTTGCTTTAATGTTCTGTTGCTTTCCCTTCCTTTTAGTGTCTTTATATACTTATTACTAAGAATTCTGGCTATCATTATTTTCATATTTTCTACCAGTCAGATCTTTGAATTGATCATATTAACAATATAAAATGATAATGTGTGCTGTTTCTTGAATTTCATACTGTTGTTAGATGTCAGAACCTTTCGTGTCTTTATAGTTAGAATGGATTTTATAGCTAGAATTTTAAAGTTTAAAGAATCAAATTATGAAATTGTTATAATGCAAGTTTTTAATGCTCCAAATATCTCTGTCTGTACACACACACACACACACACACACACACACACACACACACACGCACACATGCATACATATATAATGTAGATTTCCATTTGCCTCAGCCTTAAAATTTGCATTTGTAACAGTTCTGGTGGCATAGTTTGCCTTGTGAAGAACCAAGAAGACTGATACTCTTGTCAGTAAAACTGTCTCATAGGTATGATTCAAACAGTTTTATTAGCAACATATGGGGTATGAAGGAGCCACAGAGGGGAGTGTGGAGTGTGAGGGTGCTGGTCTGTCTTTTTTGGCATGTAATTAGATCAGTTCTCATGCGTGGTGTTATTTGCTGCTGCATGGGGAATATAGAAAAATAGCATCTAATGAAGTGAAACAAAAAATCAGAATAAATTATAATTGTTGAATTTATAGAGAATTGTTTGGATGAAAGATATATTTTTCCAAACCTTAATTTCATTTGGTACTTTAAATATTTTCAATTAGTCTTTTAAATTAAAACTCATGTTTTCAATAATTTGGATTTTTGGATTAACTTTGCACAATAGACACATAATTGAGTTTCATATATGGGGAAGAAATTTATTTCCTTCCTCCTAATGTGACAATATGTCATTCTGTTTACTTAGTTTTACTAAATATTTATTAATTTTTCTTTAGAGTTATTTGTAGCATTTAAATGATTACAGTATGGTGATTACTAGATGCTGTACAAAGGACAATATGAGACACAACCTTTGGGCTTATGAAGTTTAATTCTATGAAGGCAATCACATGTAGATGATGTTTAGTCAATGGTAGGAATGATAAACACACATGTCAGTGAAATGGTTACCTTTGGGACAGAGGGAAGGAGATGGAATCAGAAAGGGATACACAGGAGCTGCTTTTGTAAGTTTTTAAAACTTCTCTTTCAGCTAAGATTTATTGATTTATTGATTGTCAGGGACTTTCTTTTATTTATTTATTTATTGTTTTTTAGTTGCAGTCTCACTCTGTCGCCCAGGCTGGAGTGCAATGGTACACTCTCAGCCACCCCAGCATCAACCTGCTGGGCTCTGGTGATCCTTTCGCCTCAGCTGTCCAAGTAGCTGGAGTTACAGGTGCGCACTACCATGCCCAGCTGATTTTTGTTTTGTTGTAGAGACAAGGTTTCGCCAAGTTGCCCGGGCTGGTCTCAAACCAGTGGGCTCAGACAATCCACTCACCTCGGCCTCCCAAAGTGTTGGGATTACAGGCTGAGCCACCGAGTCTGGCCTTCAGAGACTTTTAAACCAGAGATTCAGGTTGAAGCAAAGGTAGTGGAATAGTTTGCTTCATTTTCCTTTCCTTTAGTTATTACCTAACTTAGTACAGTGTCTTAAAGAATAAGGAGTAAATTGGCAGAGATTGAGGGAAAAGCCATGGAGTAAGGGGAGGTCCTTCTGGAAAAAGCTCTGCAGAAAAAGGTTCTGAAATGTTTTTTAAAGTTTATTCCAATTCACTACCTGAAGACTTAGGCTACATGTAAACATTTATATTTTTGTCTACTCTGAAATGCTTACTTTTTTATAGATGATCTCTCAGTCTTTCTGTAGGAAAGTTACTGGGAAGAAAAAATTCTTGACTTTAAATTTTCATTTGACCTGTTCTCTGAGAGACCTGTGCCTCTGAAATGGATAATTCTTAAACTGATTAATCCTAAAATGGCTAATCTGTTTCCTTCTGTATGCTGGTAAAATAATATCAGAAGCCAAGCTGTTCAATATTTAGATTGTAGTGATTAAGAAAGCAGCATGGATTATATGTTTATTTCTAGAGTGTGAGCAAATAGGGTCACACTTCAAGTGCTTTTCAAATGCTTATGACTACTGTCATGTTTTACTACATGATGATTTTATGTAACAGCTATTTCCATGGCGTGACTTTATTTGCGGAATAGACTAGACTTCTGCTTAAAAATACAAATAAATTTTTACACTTATACTTCCTGTGAAAATCTGTTTGAAAGGTTTGATTTCCTATGGAAAAAAGGAGGTACACTTGGGTAGTTTTGTTTTACTGGAAAAAGAAAAATCTAATGAGAATCAGAGTTGTATAATAGGTAGGAATAATTTTAAACATAATATGAAGAGAAAATTTTTAGTACTTGCAATCTTTAGCTAAAGAAAGTGAACTCTTCTTAAGGAAATATAAATAAATAATAGTCCTCTTAAATTTATTATTTATTTAAACCCCTTTTCTACCAGATTTTTTAGAGAGTAGCTAATAAATACGTTTTATCTGATTTGAATTTAACTGATACTATCTTTTCTTGGGTGGACTACCTTATAAATAAGGTAGAAGTTCTAACTATATAATCAAGATTTAACGATATTGACATTCACAACTAAGTAAGTCCATTGAAGTTCAGAAAATAATTGGAATAACAGTGGTATTATAATTTTAAAAAACTTGTTTAGCATAGAGATAGTGTATAGTTTAATTAAAATAATTCATTTGTACTTGTGAAGCTCTTTGTGTATAATTATATAGTTATAATGTTTCACAAATATACTTATTTATATTTCTTATATATTCTGTTAGCCAAGCATGGTGGCTCACACCTGTAATCCCAGCACTTTGTGAGGCTGAGATGGGGGGATCACTTGAATCCAGGAATTTGAGACCAGCCTAAGCAACATAGCACAACCTCATGCACCATTAAAAAAAATAGCGAGGTGTAGTGGTGTGCACCTGTAGTCCCACCTACTTGGTAGGATGAAGAGGGAGGATTGCTTGAGCCTAGGAGTGTGAGGCGCAGTGAGCCATGACCATGCCATTGCACTCCAGTCTGGGTGACAAAATGAGATCCTGACTCAAAAAAAAATTAACTTGATGTCACCCACACTTGTGAAATTAGAACAAAATTGTTGGTGATTGAGGTACAAGCATAATCCGCTTCCCTACTTTTCTTCCCTTTTGAATTAAGTGCCTCAAGCTAGATTCTGGGAGCCTAAAGACTCCCGAAGGAGTTTTACTTGGCTTTTCCCATTATTATTCTTTCTTTTTTGAAAAATATATTTTATTTTAAAAATGTGGAGTACAAGTCAGGGTTAGGTACATACGTGGTCATCATACAGGTAAAGTGTGGATTCCTTTATTGATGTTATGTGGCCCTCCCCAGTGTCCCATTACTGCCAATCCCTTATTATAGTATTATGATAAATGTTTAGGGTCCAATTGTGAGTACATGTGGTACTCAGATCTTTGTTTCTGAGTTAAATCATTGAGTATTATAGACTCTAATTCCATCCAGGTTGCTGCAAAGTTCATAATTTTGTTTTTCTTTATGGCTGCTTAATATTCCATCATGTAAATATAGCACATTCTCTTTATCCAGTACACTTTTGATGGGTAGCATGGTTGGTTCCATGTTTTTACTATTGTGAATAATGCTACAATAAACGTGTGTGCAGTTATCTTTTTTATGAGTGTGCAGATATTTTTTTATAGAATATCTCTGCATCTATTCCCAGAAAAGGTATTGCTGAGTCGTATGGAAGGTTGATTTTTCAGATTTTTTAGAAATCACCACATTGTTTTTCTCAGAGATTTTACTGGTTTACATTCCCATTAATAGTGTAAAACTGTTCTCTTTTCCCTGGATCTTCTCCAGCATCTGTTGTTTTTTGAGTTATTGATGACCATCCTGACTAGAATTAGGTGGTGTCTCAGTGTGGTTTTAATTTGCATTTCTTTGATGATTAGTGAGGCTGAGCATTTTTTCATGTATCTGTTGGCTGCTAGTATGTCTTCTTTTGAGAAGTGTCTATTTATATTGTTTGCCCATTTTTTAATAGGGATGTTTGTTTTTTTTCCTTTTTGGCACATTTTAGTTTCTTGTAGATCCTGGATGTTAGTAGGCCTTTGTCAGATTTACAGTTGGAAAATATTTTTTCCCATTCTGTGGGCTGTCCCCCCATTCTCTTAATGGTTTCTTTTGCTTTGCACAAGCTTTTCATTTTGATGAGGTCACACTTGTCTATCTTATCTTTTGTTTTGTTTTGTTTTTTTAGAAAGTAGGATTTATTGAGAAGACAGAAAAGCTCCCACAGTGGAAGGGACCCGAGGGGATTGCCTAAATTGTCTATTATGGCATCAGCTTTTGGAGAGTTGATCAGGAATTGGTTGCCTATTTCAATTTCTGTAAGAGTGTTTCCTACATTTTCTTCTAGCATTCTTATCCATGTAGGTTTTACATTTAGGTCTTTGATCCATTTAGAGTTGATTTTGTGAATGGTGATAAGTAGGGGTCCTGTTTCAGTCTTCTACACATGGTCAGCCAGTTTTCCCAGCACCATTTACTGAATAGGTTCTCCTCTCCCATTGGTTGTTGTTGGAGGCTTTGTTGAAGATGAGTTGGTTGAGAAATTGAAGTTTTGCTTCCAGAGTCTCTATCCTGTTCCATTGGTCTATATTCCTGTTCTTGTACCACTACCAGGCTGTTTTGGTTATTGTAGCTTTATAGTAGGGTTTGAAGTCTGGAGGGGTGATATCTCCTGCTTTGTTTCTTTTGCTAAGGATTGTTTTGGCTATTCGTGGCCTTTTATGTTTCCATATGAATCACTGTGTTGTCTTTTCTAGGTCTGAGAAGAAGGATGCTGGTAATATAATGGGTATTGCATTAAATCTGTAGATAGCCTTTGATAGGATGGGCATCTTAACAATATTAATTCTTCTAATCCATGAACATGGAATATTTTTCCATGTGTTTGTGTCTTCTTGGGTTTCTTTGAGCAGTGTTTTGTAGTTTTCATTATAAAGATCTTTACTTCTTTGGTTAGGAAGATGCTAAGATACTTTAAAAAAAAGTTAACTTGGTGTCACCTACTCTTGTAAAATTAGGACAAAAGTCTTGTTGATTGAGATACAAACATAATCTGTTTTCCTCCTTTCTTCCCTTTTGAATTAAGTGCCTCAAACTAGAATCTAGGAGCCTTAACATTCCTGAGGGAGTTTTACTCATCTTCCTCCATTATAGTTTTTAGAATTATTATTTCAAAATGCTCTTTTGGAGATACATTTTACTTTAAAATTTTTTTTTTTAATTTTTTTAACTTTTAATTTTTTTATTGTAAAGATGTGGGGTACAATTCAGGGTTAGGCATACAAATGTTCGTTATGCAGGTACCTTTGTGATGAGGCGTGCCCCCTCTTTAGGCAGATTCCCACTACTGCCAATCCTGCCTCCCCGCTCCTCCTCCCCACTGCAGTTTCCCACTACTGCCAATCCTTTTTGTATAGTATTACGATAATTGTTCAAGGTCCGTTTTTGAGCGAGAACATGTGATACTCAGTTTTTTGTTTCTGTGAAAGATCACTCTAAGTCCATTTAGGTTGCTATGAAGTTCATGATTTTGTTTTTCTTTATGGCTGTGAAATGTTCTACTGCGTATATGTACCACATTTTTTTAAAATCCAGTCCTCTTTTGATGGGTATATTTTACTTTTAAATGGAATTAAAAGTAACCGCGAGTACTTATGTAAATAAAGTAACGGTTAGTGTATTTTTTATGAATGGAAACACAAAAAGACATTTGTATGTCTTACCTAGATTTACATAGGCATTCAGAAATGGAAATTTGGGCTATGTATGCTGGCTCATGCCTGTAATTCCAGCATTTTGGGGGCTGTAGGTGAGAGGGTTGCATGAGCCCAGGGGTTTGAGACCAGCCTGGACAACATGGTGAGACCTCATCTCTACAATAAATAAAAAAATTAGCTGTGCATGGTGGCATGTGCCTATGGTTCCTGCTACTTGGAAGGCTGAAGTGAAAGGATTGCCTGAGTCCATCAGGTTGAGCTACAGTGGCCATGAATGTACCACTGCCCTCCAGCCTGGGTAACAGAGTAAGACTCTGACTCAAAAAAAAAAAAAAAGGTGGAAATTTGGGGCCATTAGGAGAGAATATTTACTTATTAAATATAGTAATGTTGTTTACTCTCTTTAGTAATATGTAATTCATTCATACAAAGGCTACTGTGATTTGCCTGTATATCTTACTTCAGGCTGCAATAACAAGTACAACATTGACTGGGTATAAAAACAAATATTTATTTCTTATAGTCTTGGAGGCTAGAAAATTCAAGATCAAAGGTGGTACCAGATCCCATGTCTGATAAGGACTCACTTTCTGGTTTGCAGACAGCTACCTTCTAATTTTATCCCTCACATAACAGAGCAGAGAGGAAGCAGACTCCTCTGCCTCATATAAGGGCACTACTCATTTTTGAGAACTCCTCCCTCAGGACCTAAATACCTCCTGCCATAGTCTGTTTTGCATTTCTGTAAAAGAATACTTGTGTGGGCAATTTATACAGAAAAGAGGTTTGTTTTGCTCATGCTTTTGCAGATTGCGCAAGAAGCATGGCGTCAGCATCTGATCTAGTAAGGCCTTCAAGGAGCTTCCGCTCATGGTAGAAGAAGGGGAATAGGCGTCACACTGTGAGAGAGGAAGGAAGAGAGAAGAGGGAGCAAGGTGCCAGGTTCTTTTAAAAAATCAGTTCTTGACCAGGCTTGGTAGCTCAGCCTGTAATCCCAGTACTTTGGGAGGCCGAGGCTAGTGGATTACCTGAGCCTGTGGGTTCGAGACGAACCCGTGCAACTTGTTGAGACAATAAATCAAAAAATTAGCCAGGCTTGGTAGTTCGCATCTGTAGTTCTGACTATTTGGAAGACTTGAGGCTGAAGGATCTCCTGAGCCCAGCAGGTTGATGCTGGGGTGGTTGTGAGTGTGCCATTGCACTCCAGCCTGGGTGACGAAGTGAGACTCTAACTCAGACAAACATACAAAAAATAAGTTCTCATATAATGAGAACTCACTCATTACTATGAGAATGGCATCAAACCATTCATGAGGGATCCACACTTATGATCCAAACACCTCCTGTCAGGCCCCACTTCCAACACTGGGATCACATTTCAACATGAGATTTGGAGGGGTCAAATATCCAAAGTATATAGCCTCCCAGTGATGTCATCTTCAAATACCATCACATTGGGAACTACATTAGTTAGTAAATATAACTTATTCAGATACCTTATTTAGAGCATGTTAATTATAATCAAAAGTTTAGATCACTTAGGAATAATTC
This sequence comes from Carlito syrichta, assembly GCF_000164805.1. NCBI lineage: Eukaryota > Metazoa > Chordata > Mammalia > Primates > Tarsiidae > Carlito > Carlito syrichta. The sequence goes on along the minus strand of NW_007247696.1, from coordinate 32,422 downwards.
ATCTCATCTCCCCCCCGTGTGTGTGTGTGTGTGTGTGTGTGTGTGTGTGTCTGTGTCTGCATTTACCTTTCCATCTCTTTGTCTTTCACTTGCAGCAAAATTTTACTTTCTTGTGTTTTATTACTTCTGTATATCTTTTGGGATATTTTGAAAAACCAAAATCCTGTTTTTCCTGTGGAAGTGTTAAAAATCCTAAGAAGCTTTCTTTAGATAAAGTTTGTCCCCTTTCAATTATTAAATGTGCTTTTCTCTTATCTGTGAATTTCACCTTCAGTTTACTGGCAACTGCTTTTTCGTGTTAGGATCATAGAATTATGATTAACTCCTTGCAGTCTGGCTTTAGTCCCACCTCTGTACTGGAACTACACTCTTGAAGGTCACTGGTGACCAAATTCTAGCCAAATGCATATCTTTTTTTTTTCCCTCAGTTCTCAATCTCCTTGACATGCTAATGCCACATGACCTTGTCTTTTCAGTTACATGAGCACTTTCCTTTGGGTTTTTGCTTTGAACTCTCAGCTGCCTAGTCTTCTTTCTGTAATACCCGTCTCCTGGGTGTTAGGGTAAGTTTTGCCCTTTTCCTTTGCTAGGCATTTACTTACTGCATTTTGAATCTTATAACTACAGTTTTTCTTGCTTTGCATTTGTGTCATAGGTAAATCATAATTTTTCATAACTGTCACCCTGATAGATATTGCTGATGATTCTCAGAGTTTCATTTCACATCATTACCTTTTACCTAACTCTATTCCTGCACTTTCATCTTAGACACGTTTCAAATCTTCTCCTTCAGACTCTTCTTTCCTAAATTTGAGTTTTTAAAGAAGCATCATCTACCTTGACATTTTAAATTTAGTGTCTCTTATGCTGAACGCTTTACCTCCCAATGTCTCTAGTGCCATTGAATCTGTCTTGAAAATGTTTCTTAAAACTGTCCCATGCTCTTCATTCCCTTCTCTCCTTTCTCCTTTATCGTTTGTGAAACACTTTCAAATGTATTTTTCCTCTATTTAAAATAACCTACACAAATTTTTGAAATAGGAAGGATAGAGTTTATTATCCCAGGCTGCAGGTGAGGAATTATGTACTGCAACAAGTGACTTTCCTGAGGTATCATTGCTGGTTAAGGGTTGAGCCATTACTAAAGCTAAGGTAATGTAATTTTATGATTATACCTGTACCCAAAGCACTACTGTAATTTCCTATTAAAAGATCTTTCAACTTCTAGTCCTCTCCTTTAATTCACTTCACTTACATTGCTAATGATTATAAAGCCAGTCACTGTAGCAGCTACTATAGATTGGCACAGTGCTTCAGTCAACTGTGCTAGGTATCATTTAATCCCCAAACAAGTGTATAAAGGTTGATATTGCTATATTTATAGATAAGGAAAATTTTAGGGATGCTGAGGTGGAAGGATTGCCTGAGTCCAGGAGGTTGAAGCTATTGTGAGCTGTGATTGTTGTGATGATGCCAGTGCACTCTAGCCTGGGTGACAGAGGTGAAACTCCAACTAAGAAAAACATTTTTATAGATAAGAAAATTGAGGCTTATAGAAGTTAAATAATTTGCGAATCACTAAATGTGATAGGGTAGGGAGGTTGGAATTTCAACCTCGGCTCCCAAGCTCTGGCTCTTTTTTATAACCACGTTTTGCCACTTAACAAATTCTTAATGTTATTCTTCTGAGAATTTACTGTGTCTTTCTTTTGCATACTGATCCCCATTTATACCCCTTTATCATCTTTCAGTACCCTCAATCATTTGCTCGTAAGTTTCCTTTTCCATCATTTTTTCCAGTAGTCCTCCACAGTGAACGCTCTGCTTTTGACTCTCTTGTCTTCTCACACAGACCTTATCTAGTCCTACTTTCTCACCTTCTTAACTCATGTTATTGCCTTCCTTTATAAAGTTATTTCATCTCAGCTTCTTTACCTGTTCCCAGCCTGTTCTTTCCCTTCTTTTCCTGGTTCTAACACTTAGCACTTGGAGCACACAGCATGCCATGATAGGGGCTGTGGATATATATAAATGTATGGGCCTTGTTGGGGAGGTGAGCAGTTAATAGGAGGAGCCAGACTGCATTCCCCACTGTGATTTGAGAGCACTGACAGAGGGAGGTAGGCAAGAGTTGCTAAGGCAGCACTCAGGAGGATGTGATTAATTTTACCTGAGTGACTGGGGAGGATGTGACAGAAGAACTGACATTTGAGCTATAATCTTAAAGGAGGAAGAGGAGGTCTCCAGTCAGGGAAGGGGTTTGGAAGAATGCATTCTGGAGAGAGGAAATATTGTATGAACAGAGGAACAAAGTCACAAATATGCTGTGGTGTAAATGTTAAAAGCATTTGTTTTGGGCTATGCAAAGTCGTGTGTTGGCTGCCAGTGTGCCTCAAGTGATTGACCGTTCCTTGGTTTAGTCAACCCAGTCCAGAGTCTGATATTTGACTTTACACTTTCAAACACCTGGTTTGTTGGGCCTACGAGAGTGAGTCCCTCTGAGGATGGGCTGACATTAACCATACTCTTGGAAACTGATACATGGATATCTGTATATGTTTATGTATATGTTTGTTTGTTTATTAATTTCCAACAAAATATACAGCTGTCAAGCAGATTGAATTGCTTGGCTTGGCAGATCAATACATTGCCTCCCTGTAGACAGGCTTCTCGAGAAGGCAGTTTATTAATATGGAGGTCAATTGATTGTGAAATACAGCTGTCAAGTTGACTCAGTACACTCTCCCTCTTCTGACCAGTGTACTCTGTCAGGCAATGGAAAGCCACATTGCCAGCAGACTATCTGTTGAGTATGGAAAGAGAACCAGGAGGGTTGTTTGTTTGAAGAGTCCCCCAGCTAGTTAGCTTGAGGCCATCTTACCCATCATGGGAATAGCTCTGTCAAGGAAACCATATTATCGGAGTCAACTCAACCAACACTTGCATTCCTGTAGTAGCTTAGTTTGATTTTGTGAATACTTGCCGAGGTGGCTTCTTGGATTCCTTTGCTGACCAGCCCTCTCATTCCTTTTTCCCATACCTTCTAAATGATGCATTCTCCCTTTAGCTCTGTTGAAATAGTTTGTCAGATCATAGGGAAGTCTTAAAGCTAGAGAAGCAGGAGTATTTTCATATCTCTGTTTTGATCCATTTTATTTTTATTTTATTTTTTATATTTTTGAGTCAGTCTCACTCTGTCACCCAAGCTGGAGTGCGTGGCACAACTGTGGCTCACGATAGCCTCAAACTCCTAGGCTCCAGCTATTCCCCACTGTCTCAGATTCCTGAGTAGCTGGACTACAGGCATGACCGATTAATTTTTGCATTTTTTGTAGCGATGTGGTCTCACTATGTTGCCCAGGCTGGTCTCGAACTACTGGGCTCAAACGATCCTCCCGTCTCAGCCTCCCAAAGTGCTGGAATTACCGGTGTGTGCCTGGCCGGTTTTGTTTTTAAGTTAACGATTCCTTATTTTCACTCACTTGGTACCAAAATCAGGGTGTGGTGAATAGCTCCCTAAAGCCAAGAGTGTGAGATTTGGTGGTGGTGGTATATGAGAAATGATGCTAGAAAGGAAAGCTGTAACCAGATTGTGAAAGGTCTCTCAAATCAGTTCTCTCCCCTCTAAATTCTTTTTTTCCCCCATAGTAAGGTCTCTTTTCCAGATTTTTAATTTTTATTATGATCTGTATCCTACCATAGAGCTTATGATATTCACTCTCAATAGACCCTTAACAGATCACGCAATTTAACACCTTTGTGTTTTGACAAATAAATGTTAGGTGTTATTATCTGCGCTTTAAACATGAGGTTCAGGAGGCTTGAGAACTTAAGTTCTGCTTCTGACTCTTATCTTGCTTCTTAGTTCAGCCTATTTCCACAACTTCTCTCCTCCCCCAGTTGTTTTGTACAAGGCACTACTTTTTATTTTATAATTTTTAAATATTATTACGCAATGCTTCTATCATAGTGCTTTTGTTGTATATATCAGGGGTCCCAAACTGCTGGGCTGTGGACTAGTACCAATCCATGGCCTGTTAGGAACTGTCCATGGCCTGCTAGGAACCAGGCTGCACAGCAGGAGGTAAGCGGCGGGTGAGCTGGAGCTCGGTATTCTGTCAGATCGGCGTCGGCATCAGATTCTTATAGGAGCTTGAACCCTATCATGAACTGTGCATGTGAGGTATCTAGGTTGCGCATTCCTTATGAGAATCTAATGCCTGATGACTCCCCCTTCTCCCTCACCGCCACACTCCCCCATCCATGGAAAAATTGTCTTCCATGAAACCAGTCCCTGATGCCAAAAAAGTTGGGGCCACTGGTATACATGAATAGTTCTCTTATAAGTTAATTGTCATGTATCTGTCTCTTTTCTCTCTAGGAGCTTATCAGTTCTTTGTATTTAGTGAGCCTTGTACTTATTTTTTTGCCTTTCATAATACCTAGCCCAGTTGAATTTTAAGCAATATTTAGACAATAGAATACCATTTTAAAGCCAGAAGGTGTGCTAGTCTAGTTTAGTACTCTTATGTTCTAGATGAGGAAACTGAGATCCAGGGCAGGTGTAACTTGCCCTACAGCACATGATCAGTAGAACCATGACCAGGATCCAAGTCCAGTCACCTTTGCACTGTGATACCCTTGTTCTCTATTCATCTGAGTGATATGTTCCATAGGGGTGAAAGGGACCTTCAGAGGTTATCTATGTCAATGTATAGTATCTAAAAACAGTACATTAAAACTTAAATTGGCAGCTTTTCTTGTTAGTCCTAGGAAGTAATTTTAAATGTCTTACATCTTATTATGTTAGTTAAAAAATGGAGTGAAAAAAATGAAAAGACTAAGGAGTAAAACAGGGACAGTGAAGGGAGCTCGTATGTTGAAAACTTGCTGCTTTTCTGCTAAGCAGTGAACAGGTGCTTTACAAGTGTCACCTCAGCTATTTCTTGTGACAGTCCTTTGACCTGATTGTAGTAATACACATTTTGCTAATGAGGAAACACTGACAGAGGTGAAGTAATCTTGCAACTAGAACTAGAAGATGTGGGTTGTGAGCCTAGCTCTAAAGGATTACCAATACCATGCTCTTTCTATTATGCTTCATTGTTGCTGCTCTTGGCCAAAACCCTTAAGAGCAGCAACTTTAATAGCAGGCACTACACTGGACTTTCTAATGAGGAGCAGTACAACAACTATGTCCCATTGTCTGTGGTAATGGTGGTCGATGTTGGTACCCGAGCTGGGTGGCAGTGCCTTACTCACTAAATAATCTTGCATTTTCTAGCCATGGTTAATGGCTCATTTTTGTGACCTTTTAAATATATATCTTGTGTCATTGTTGCCATTTCCATTCTGTGGGAGAACAGCACTATGTTATAAGCCCACATGTCTCATTCTTGCCTCTACCTACAGTCTCACTTTCCATCTTGTTACTGCTTCTCCTTTTTTCTCTTTCTCTCTTCATCCTTTACTCTTACTGTGAAGAGAAAATTGGATATGCTTATATCAGAGGTGCTTGAATGGGTCAGTTTCATTTCCCCCCATCTGAATTCTAATATGTTGGTATGAAAAAGCATGGGGCAAAAAAATAAAAAGAAGGTGATGCATAATCATATTGTCTTCTAGCAAAACACTTTCAAAAATGGCAAGATATATGCAATTCATATATAAAGTTCATCATTCATATTTATAAAATCTGTGTTTTGGTGCTAAATGCACTTACTTCAAGATTCAAAGAATAGTTTTAAAATACTTTTGAATCATCTCCTCAAGAGCTTTCAACACTGTATAAATAGTACACTTTTTAGCATTTCCTGTTGCGTACCTGCATTTTGCATCATTGTTGAGAATGTTTACCACTTTTCTGCAAGCCATATGTGGAGACTCAGCTAACAAATGTCATTATATATGTGGGTTTCAAAAAGCAACTGGGGGAAATTATATTTAACCTTTTCAAAAGTTATCTGGGTTTTCCCTCATTACAGAGCAAAAACAGATATAAACCGAGGACGTATTAATGTGTGTGTGTGTGTGTGTGTGTGTGTGTGTGTGTGTGTACACATATATAATGTATTTTTATATATATACATTTTTAAAAACATCTCTTTTTATGTTTTGCCCAGTACTTTTTTGTTTGTTAGTTTAAATATCATCCCTGCCTTCCCCCCCAAATTTAGAATTTTTCTGGTAAATAGTTTACTATAGTTTGGTGATTTCCATCACTTTGTTCATTCATGTAAATTCTTAGTGATTGTTTCTTGAAAAGAACAACACAGTTATGAGATGAATAATTAGAGCTGTGGCACTTGATTAAATGTGTTCATAGGGAAAAATATGCTAAGAAAGCATTAGCATTTCCCCCTTATGCCAAAAAGACCATTAGACTAGTAAGCTGTATGGGAGGAGGTAACTCAAGGGAATATCCTGAGGTAGAAGATACTGGATACCTAGAAAACAGAGTAAGAGAGAATAGTTTACGCTGGAATGGGAAGTGTGGTTCCTTTTCTAAGTAGAAGTGCTCAAACCCTATACCTCTATGTTGGGATACCATTTTAATTTATGTATATTTTGCTTTCTATTTAGTTAAAAGTTAGAATAAGATAATCCTTTAAAAAAATACTCCATATACATTATATTGCAAAGACATTATGGTATTCACTAAGTATGAATTAAATATTTAAATTTTGTTAGTACTGTTTATGTTGTGTTTATTCTTTCAGGTTTTAAATTTAAGATTGATAATTTTTATTAGAACATTGCATGTTTTATGTATGTTTTATAATTATTATAAACTTTCTTCTATTAAATATTTGATGGTACTCACTTGAGATGTCTAAGACAGTTTAATATCTGCTTAATTTCTTCTACATAGTGGGCACTAGTTACTGGTTGAATGAATGAATGAATGAATAAATGAATATGTACAGAAGTATGTGGGAGTATATGTGATTTGCCGTTTTGAGTCTGATTCATGATTTCAATGATGTTGCCCTACCAAGTTCCTAAAATACAGATTGGAGTTAAATGATTATATACTCATTATCAAAATAATAAACAATAAGAAAAGGATGAAAAATTTAAAAAAACAATTTCTACTACACATAAATTATCATTATGATTTGGAACATCACTGGACATTTTTTCTTTCTCCACATCCACATCTATGCATATATTTACAGGTGGTGAAATAAGAAAAAAAAGATAAGGACAGGCGTATCCTATCTACTATTTGTAATTAAGTAAAAATAATCTTACTTGCTTCTGACAGAAGTAAAAGAAATTAAAACTAAAGGAATTATAGTAATAGGATAAGTGATCTTTTATAGTAAGAAATTCTTAAGTGTTTTTATTAAAGTTGAAAGAAAAATTATGAAAAATATTAAGAGATCAGGATCACTATATGTTACAAATTAACTATATATTATCATATCAATTTATTTCTTGCTATGAAATGTAAGAAATTAGCATATTTCCTTTCTCATTCCTAATTTTTATTAGCTATATTAAACTTGTAGCATGTCAAGCTGGGCAACATTTGCATTCTATTTTATAATTATTTTCACAGTTATTTAGTCTTAGTTTTATATTTAGAAGCATTCGGTGCTTATTACCTACTTTTTTATCTTGGCAAATTGTCTTGAGAAGTGATCCCTGAGAAAATTTCATCCTGGGGAACCAGTGCCCTCAAACAAGTACTACTTTTTACTTTTAATTTTTTTTTTTTAAGAATAAATCTCTGGTCAGTGGACTGAGACACTGAATCCCACAGAGCAAAATTAAGTTGGAGTATGCACTTTGATTATAAAATAGCAGTTTGTGTTTTAGTTTCAATGTATTCCTCCAAATGTAAGGGTTGATTTTTTTAGTTATGTAAATTTTAAAAAAATGTTGGTGGATTATTTGCGACTAAGTAGCAAAACCCCAGACTGTCTAGTCGTTCTCCAAAAGTGTCAGTAGTGTATCCAGTTTGCTTCATAAAAGCAGAGGTCCAGTGGCTATTGCCCTGGACATCGAGGGGCTATTGGAAATGCCACTTAAGGTATGCATGCTAATGTCCATTGACTGTCATCCTATTTCTGGAAGACCAGTAAAGGAAAAACCCAGTTTCTTTGGGGTACCTATAGGTTATAGGGACAGTTCTGACCTACTAGAATATGGTGTACATTTTTATTCTTTATAGTTTGTTTTTCCATTTACTTTTTGAGGGACATCTTGGTTACTTCCAAGTTTTGGCAATTTTGAGTAAAGCCACTAAACACATTTTTGTGCAGGTTTTTGCACATACACAGATTTTCAGTTCATTTGGATAAGTACCAAGGAGCACGGTTGCTGGATTGTATGGAAAGAATATGGTTAATTTTGTGAGAAACTGCAAAATTGCCCTTAACAGTGGCAATAGTATTTTGTAGTTCCTCTAGAAGTAAATGAGAGTTCTTGTTGTTCCACATCTTTTTTAGTATTTGGCATTGTCAGTGTTTTGGATGTTAGCTTTTCTAAGTATGTAGTAGTATCTCATTGTTTTAGTTTGCAATTCCCTAATAACATATGATGATTGAGCACCTTTTCGTCACAAAGATGTAAATTGTCTTTGGTGAGAAGCAAGTTATCACAAACCAATTTTGATCATTAAGTGTGAGACAATATGTCATATTTTTAAAAATTAATACATTTTTGTAATCATTTTAGCAAAACTTGCAGTGGAAAGTGTCACAATGGAAAAAAATAAAACAGTAATATTTCCACTTCAAAAGAACTGTACTTTTGTATAATAGCTAGTTCTATAAGTTTATTTTGGTATTTTAAAATTTTACATTTTAAAAAATGGAATGATATGGTTATGAAGTAGTTTCTATTAATCTTCTAAAGTAATATCTAGTATGAGAAATCAAGATAGCTATTCTTTTACTTTTTTGAAATCTGTGTGCTTTTTTATTACTAAGAAAGACATAGCTACTTGTCTGAACTATTGCATGGTATAAGTCAATGTATAAAAACTTGGTTTTATGAAACAAATTGGGCCATATCTTGAAGAATGTGAATAAATACGTGGTACTTATTTATTTATTTAGCATTAAAGACTAATTCAGGAAAAAAGACTAACCAGTTAAATAAGGTAATGTACAGTTTAGGTGGCTGTATCTTGAACTCAGTAAGAGGTTAATATGATGGGTACCTATAAACTAATGCTTTCACACAGCTAGTTTTTACTCATAATATCTTTAACCTTGTGTTAGAAACATTAATTTACATAAAAGTTCTTAGGAAATTATAGTGATTATCAGCCATGATTGGCTATTACGATGTATTTTTTAATATCAATTTTGTCTAGGTCTAATTTACTTATAACAGACTGTGTCCATTTTAAGTGGGCAGTGTGATGAGTTTTGATAAAAGGATACAGCTGTGCAACTGTCACCACATTTATGACTTGGAACATTGCTATCACCCCAGAAAGTTTCCCTGTGTCCTCTTGAAGTCAATGCCTGCATTTCTGCTCCTGGGCAGTTTCTGATCTGCTGACTTTATTATAGTTTGGTTTGTATTTTGTAGAATTCTTAAGAGTATATTTTGATGCAGAAGATATGTTTTTGAAAAATTGATGGTATTTGAATTTTGTAAAAATAAACCATATGTTTTGCTACAATTTTTAAGATACTTTAATAAAGTTTAGTTGATGTTACTCCTAACATTTTTTGTATTTTCTGCCCATTCTCCTCTTTGTAATAATTTAAATCTATATTGCATCTAACTTAATATACTGAAAAAAATGTATTCACATCTTGAGAGATGTTCACTGTAATCAGAAGTGCCAGGATGCTGATGGTAACCACTTTGAGTACCTCCTGTAATTGCAGAAGTCAAATGTGACTTGTACTCATTTTTTTTGTTTCCAGTATATATATGTATTACAATTTTAATGTTTTTTTTTCCTTTCTTAAAATGTGTATACGTTTTTTTGGCACCCTCTGTATAAAGCTAACCCATGGCATGTTATTTTCTAAAACAAAGTATCTTTTTGTACTTATCGACTTTTAAAATTTGTTTTCAGAGTTGATAACAATTTAAGAAAAAAAATCTACAGATCTATTGTATCTTTAGTCTCTAATTCCATCTGTTTTCCATACAATTATCACTCAGTAGACAGTTTAACCTCCATCTGTAAAAGACCATTTACCTTGTCCTTATGCCCTCCTGCTCAGACCACTGGAAATGGAAGAGTGAGAGTGGAAAAAATAGCTCTTTACTTCATAACATTCTGTTCTTTGTGACTCCTCTTACTCATGCATGGCCTATTCTAAAAGCATACTAAAATGTAACACTTGATCTCATGGATAAAACAGCCCTACCAGGATGAAATATTAGAATCCCCCCCCTTTTTTTGCCAAATATAATGAAGATGTATTCATTTATATAGAAAATCCTTTGCATACAAGAATGAGTGGAGTTTTCTGGTTTTGCCCAGAAAAGTTCTGTTTCTAGAATTTGTGCTGCTTCATTTATTAGTCATTTTGAAACTAGTTCTAAATAAAAGCCAAACATTTTGAAAGTCATATATGCTCCACTGTATGTTTAAATTTCTACTTCATTTGGAAATCCTATATTCACATAGACAAATAATCCTAATTCAAATTTATCTATAGTAAAACTATGAGTAACTCATGTTCTGTGAATCAAATCCTTAAGTAAATGGCATTTTGAGGTGGTAAATATGTATCTGTTAAGAAATCCTGAAGATCTACATTTGAACTCGGCCTCACTGAAGCCTTCAAAGGACAAAATGTTTTCAGAAGTCAGTTTGAGAGACACTATATATGAGATGGGACTAAAGAACGATCTGATGTGAGTAACTTACATTATTATTAACCTTCTCTAAGCTAGTCAGTCAATACTTCTTTTAAGTTTATAAAACAAAAACTCGGCTGGGCTCAGTAGCTCAGCCTGTAATCCCAGTACTTTGGGCAGCCGAGGCAAGTGGATTGCCTGAGCCCATGGATTTGAGACCAGCCCGGGCAACTTGGCAAGACCTCATCTCTACAATAAATAAAAAAATTAGCCGGGCGTAGTAGGGCATGCCTGTAGTTTCAGCTACTTGAAAGACTGAGGTGGAAGGATCGCCGGAGCCCAGCAGGTCGACACCGGGGTGGCCACTCCAGCCCGGGCGACGAGACACCAGCTCAAAACACACACACACAAAGACCCCCAAACGCAAACTTTGCTTGGACTGTCTTTGGAGTTTCCTCATTTAGGGGGATTGTCTTCAGAAGCCTAGGTATATTCCGTTCATATTCCTACACTGTATTGAATTAGACATGGTACTCTTTTCAGCAGGTTAAATCAAATGTAAGGACAGAAGCAATTAGTTGTGTTACATAGCAGATTGTACAAGTGTCCTAATAGTGGCATATATAAAAACTACAGTGGGAAGGAAGAGTTAATTCTGGCTTGGACATCATGAAGTGACACTATTTAAATAGGGCCTTGAGTGATGAGTTGCATAAAACATTTTAAAATTTATTTTCTATTTCTAAAGTTACTATTTACTTTAGAAAATCCTATAAACCAGAAAAGTACAACTAGAAAAAGAAAAATTCTAAAATTTTCATTCATATTTTCATGTATATTTCATTGTTTTGTACTTTAGCTGTTTTTTGACCTGTCATCTTTCATTTCATAATATGAACATTTCACTATGTCACTACATTTTTTTTGCAACATCATAAGTGACTACATAATCATTTAACTATCATAGATATAGTGTAACTATCATAGATATAGTGTAACTTATTTAACCAGCCCTCTATTGCTGAATATTTAGATTCTTTCTGCTTTTTGTGAGTATGAAAAAACACTGTCAAAAACATCCTCATGGCCATTCGCGGTGTCTAATGCCTGTAATCCCAGCACTTTGAGAGGCTGAGGCAAGAGGATTGCCTGAGCCCAGGTGTTTGAGACCAGCCTCGGCAACTTGGTAAGACCTTGTCTCTACAATAAATAAAAAAGTTTAACCAGGCATGGTGGCATGCACCTACTTGGAAGGCTGAAGTGAAAGACTCACCTGAGCCCAGCAGGTTGAGGCTGCGGTGGCTGTGAGCGTACCACTGCACTCCAACCTGGGTGACAGAGTGAGACTCTGACTCAAAAAAAAAAAAAAAATCCTCATGAACATGGCTGATTATTTTTAAACATTAATTATTAATTATTACAGTTCTAATAGTTTTTAAAGACCTATTAGAAAATACAGTACAGTGGTTCCTTGCCTACTGTTTCAGTTCCCTTTCTCTGGAAGCATCTTTTAAAAAAAATTTATTTATTTATTTATATTATAAAGATGTGGGGTACAATTCAAGGTTAGGTATACAAACGTTGATTATGCAGGCTCCCTTGTTGATAAGGTATGCCCCTCCTTCCCCAGCAATTACCCTCAACTGCCAATCCCATCCCCCTCCCCTGACAGTTTTCCACTACTGCCAATTCTTTTCTTATAGTATAATTGTTCGAGGTCCGCTTATGAGTGAGAACATATGGTACTCTGTTCTTTGTTTCTGTGACAGACCACTGAGTATGATTGATTCTGACTCCATCCAAGTTGCTGCGAAGTCCATATGTTTGTCTTTCTTTATGGCTGCATAATAGTCCATTGTGTATATGTACCACATTAAATCCAGTCTAACTTCAATAGACAGCATGGTTGGTTCCATGTTTTTGCTATTGCGAATAGAGCTGCAACAAACATACGTGTGCAGGTATCTTTTTTGTAGAATGATTTGAGTTCCTCCGTGTATATTCCTAGTAGGGGAATTGCTGGGTGATATGGAAGGTCAATTTCTAGTTCTTTCAGAAATTGCCACACGGTTTTCCAGAGAGGTTGCACTAGTTTGCATTTCCACCAGCAGTGCAGAAGTTTTTCAAAGAAAATACTGCTATTCTCTAAGCAAAAAATTTAAGAAACTAAATTATAATCTTATGGTGGACCATCTTTTTCATCTTTGAAAGCTTAGTAGACAGTGCTGGGAATATAGCTGTATAAAGACAAAAGAAATCTCAGAAAGTACCCATTATAAGAAATTAGTAAATAAAATGGTCATCTAAAGATAGAACAGGTAAGACACACAATTCACATGTAATGCCACCTGCTGCATTAATATTCCTTGAGATCTTTCCCATAATACTTGGGAAAAAAATATGCTTAATGAAGAAAAAACCCAAACATAAACCTGGGATAAACATTCCCTGCTACCTGCACAATCTTGGTCAAGAATCAAAACCTCTCTAAGCTTCAATTTTCTCATCTAATAACAAACAAGACCCACCCAATCAGGGGTGTTATTAAGTGAGACAGTATCCCTTAACTATTTGGCATGGGACTTCGCATAAAATAAGTACTTAATAAACTGTAATTAGCATCATGAATATTTTCTAAAGACATTAGTCTCCTGTTATTAGTAGAGTACTAGCCTGTCTAAACACATCTTGGAAGGTAAAGATTCATCAGTGACACACTATTTTTAAAATGATGGCCATTCTTACTGGGGTTAGGTGAAGTATTTCAACGTGGTTTTGATTTGCATTTCTCTGATGATGAGTGTGGCTGAGCACTTTTTCATGTGTCTGTTGGCTGCCCATATATCTTCTTTTGAGAAGTGTCTATTCATGTCATTTGCCCATTTTTTAATGGGACTTTGTTTTTTTCCTTTCAGCACATTTGAGTTCCTTGTAGATCCTAGATGTTAGGCCTTTGTCAGATATATAGTTGGCAAATATTTTTTCCCATTTTGTGGGCTGTCTCCCTGCTCTCTTGATGGTTTCTTTTGCTTTGCAGAAGCTTGTTAGTTTGATGAGGTCCCACTTGTCTATCTTATTTCTTAAGGTATTGGAGACATCCATTTTTAACCCTTTTATTTGTTCCTTGTGGTTATTTTATGTCTCCATATTACTAAATTACTTACAATGCATTTGCTATCTTTCGATTTATTTTGTTTTTGTTTTTGTTTTGAGTTGGAGTCTCACTCTGTCGCCCAGACTGGAGTGCAGTGGCCACTCCCGGCCACCACAGCCTCGACCTGCTGGGCTCCGGTGATCCTTCCGCCTCAGCCCTCCAAGTAGCTGGAATTACAGGCATGTGCTACCACGCCCGGCTAATTTTTTTTTTTGATTTATTGTAGAGATGAGGTCTCGCTGCCCAGGCGGGTCTCGAACCCGCGGGCTCAGGCAATCCACTCACCTCAGCCTCCCAAAGGCGCAGGATTACAGGCTGAGCCACCGAGCCCGGCTTTCTTTCGATTTATTTATTTTAGACATTGTTGACTTTATATTATAGTCTTTTACATAGCCATCTCTTTTTTCTCATATTCCCAGTATTAGTTAGATTACAATTTTTGACTAATTTAGTTTTAGTTTTCCATTATTATACTATGTAAGTATTTTTCGTAGCTGAGTGTTATAATGAACTCTGATGAAAAGTTTTTTTCTGACTTTGTTTTTCATGAAGTTAATTAGGCCTTGTTTTTCTAGTAACTTAGTTTTTTTGTCCTCTTAATAACTCTTCTGAGTGAATTATTATTAAAATTTTCCATAAGGGGAATTACATCAGATAATTAATATGTTTTAGTTTTTTTATTGAAGACATTCTTCCAGGAAACTTCCATTCTCCTCTTATCTCATTCTGTAGGCCTGCACTCTTCAGGGATTCTTTGCTGTTAACCTGGGTACTCCCTTTGCGTTTTCTTGAATCTCATAATCTCATATTATTTTTTTTTCATGTCTTACTCTGACATATTTGTGATATATATCCTGTGGTAGTTTCCTGAGAAAGAGCATGTGCGGAAAAAAAATCTTTATTTTGTTTCCTCAATTGATGTATCATTTGCTTGAGTAATTAAATTCTAAATTGGAAATGACTTTCCGTCATATTTTTGGAAGTAAATGCTCATGTTCCATTGTCTTCCAGCTTGTTGTTGCAAAGTCTAAAGCCTTTTTTGATTCTTTGATTAACTGTATAAGAAAAGTACATAGAAGAAGAATGTCTGGGTAGAAGGGTATCATATTTTTAAAAACTTTAAAGATGAGGAGGATGAAAGAGGGCTTCAAAGCAGAAGGACTGGAGGAGCCAGGTGGTAGCAGAGTGTCTTCTATGTTAAGAAAATGAAGGCATCTAGGTCCACAGGAGGAGAGTGTGGGATGTAGTGCTGTGTTCTATCTTGGAGGCCTATAACCTGGAGCTCTGAATTTGTTTTGTAGGCCTTATTTCACTCAGCTATGATCAGTTGTTTGAAGCTTCTTTAATTTATGTCAGGCAAAAGGAATTGTCTTCTGATGTATCCTCCCTTTTAGTACTTTGCATGTGCTCATATACATATACACACACAAGCACACACATCTCTTTATCTATATGGTTGTCTCCTCCTTTAGACTGGAGTTTTGAGGTGGGTAGACTGAAACAATTTTAACTCTTGCTTTATTGATTTTTTTTAAAAAGCTGAATGATATTTTGTTTACACAGTTGACAATAGTAATGATGATCTGAAATACCATCTTGATTCCGTTTGCTTAAAGAAAAACAGAATTTTGGATGAAAATCATTAGTATAAATCTTATATTTTCATTTCTAGGTATTTGCTTATTCTCAGAAGATTCATCGCCTAAGAACATTTACTTTGATTCTGTCAGAGATTCTTTCCTAAGCAGATGAAGTTTTAAATAGTATGATTACTTTTTTTGTTGTTGTTTTAAAACACAATTAACTTCTACAGATTTTCAATATTACAGGTAAGTACTTTTCACTAAGATGAATGTTTACTCAGAAAAAGTAAAGAATTAGTTAAAGGTTTTCTCTCTGTGTTTGCTGTTGACTGCTCAAAAGCCTGGTCATATATTTTTACTTAAAAAGATGCACTATACATATCGCATTTTGTTTTTGTTTTTGAGTTGGAGTCTCACTCTGTCACCCAGACTGGAGTGCAGTGGCTGCTCCCGACCACTGCAGCCTCCACCTGCTGGGCTCCGGCAATCCTTCCGCCTCAGCCTTCCGAGTAGCCGGAATTACAGTCACGCACTACCATGCCTGGCTGATTTTTTGATTTATTGTAGAGATGAGGTCTTGCCAAGTTGCCCAGGCGGGTCTCGAACCCACGGGCTCAGGCAATCCATTCACCTCAGTCTCCCAAAGCGCGGGATTACAGGCTGAGCCTCCGAGCCCGGCACATATCACATATTTTAAAAATAGTGTGTCCCTGATGAATCTTTACCTTCCAAGATGTGTTTAGACAGGCCTAGTACTCTACTAATAACAGGAGACTAATGTCTTTAGAAAATTTTCATGATGCTAATTACAGTTTATTAAGTACTTATTTTATGCGAAGTCCCATGCCAAATAGTTAAGGGATACTGTCTCATTTAATAACACCCCTGATTGGGTGGGTCTTGTTTGTTATTAGAAGAGAAAATTGAAGCTTAGAGAGGTTTTGTTTCTTGACCACGATTGTGCAGGTAGCAGGGAATGTTTATCTCAGGTTTATGTTTGGGTTTTTTCTTCATTAAGCATATTTTTTTCCCCAAGTATTATGGGAAAGATCTCAAGGAATATTAATGCAGCAGGTGGCATTACATGTGAATTGTGTGTCTTACCTGTTCTATCTTTAGATGACCATTTTATTTACTAATTTCTTATAATGGTTACTTTCTGAGATTTCTTTTCAGTCTTTATACAGCTATATTCCCAGCACTGTCCACTAAGCTTTCAAAGATGAAAAAGATGGTCCACCATAAGATTATAATTTAGTTTCTTAAATTTTTTGCTTAGAGAATAGCAGTATTTTCTTTGAAAAACTTTCTGTACTTATTAGGACAATATTAGTATCCTACTTATTTACTTTTAATTTTGTTCTATACTGTTCTTTCACAAACAATACAAAGCGTTCCCAGCTGCAGTTTCTCTTTAGTGATAACTTTAAGAAGTCACAACATGTTTCCTCCTGAACACCCAACAGTTTGGTATTCTTTCAGATGTTTTGCTGTGCTTCAGCAAGTCGTTACAGTGAGTATCTTCAAGAGGCAATGCATTGGGCTGAGTGCTGCAGAGACACCTGTAGAGATCAGCACACCTGCCCTCAAGCAAAAGACAGTAATTAGTTGCTCATATTCCCTTGCATACTTCCCCAATGTTGTTGTACATGAAACACACAGATCACAGCAGTGCTGTCATGAGCTCCGCACTGTTGGAGTTGTTTATGCCCATTCAATTTTTAATGTTTCCATAAGACATTTGATGGGAACCCTGAGCCCAAAGGGATTTGCATGCTTGATCAAACCTGTGATGATTTAAATATAGAAATAAAGAGAAACCTTTGGATTCGTTTGACTGTTAACTTTTAGGACCGTGTTAGTGGAAAACATTAACATGATACTTGAGGCAAAGATGTGTTTGATCAACCTTCACAACTTTTTTGTTTCTTGACAGCAGGTATAGCTCCAGTGAATCTAAATAAGTATTTTAATGCTTATAAATCCAAGTACATATGAATATCTGTATAGCGTGGGCTGAATATTTTAAAAGATGATTTTATACCAACCACTTTTATTGAAATTGAAACGCTGTCAATTACCAAACTTCTAGTCCTGCCACATAGTCGTGTATGATTTATATTATTAAAGAATGAGATGACAGGTGATCTAACTTTAGTAAAATACAATCGTGTATATGAATTGTATATTTTGGGGTCAGGGAAATTTATTACTCGATTGTTTTTGACGTCATTGTTTTAATTTTTAACACTATATGTGGCCTAGATATCATGTGGGATAAAAGCTAGCGTTTTATCGGGTGACCTTTCAAGTCATTTCTAACCCTGAGATTCAGTTCTTTGATTATATTTGTGTAAGTTACTAATAAACAGCTTCAATAAAGATTCATTACTGTTTCTTAAATATTTAGTTTGCAAAATGCTATTATTCCTAATTTAATAGGAGATTCAGGGTCACATTTATTCTAAGAAAAAAATCAGCACAGTCTGGTGGCTATATGTACCTGCTTTAAAATTGGTTCTCAGAGGCAAATTGGCATTATGGAATTGTCAGGTTATGGTAGAACTAAAGATGTTGTACAGCATTGGACTATTATTGACGGAGTTAAAAACCTTAGATGCTAATGAATTCAGTCATTCTGTTGTGCCTTGCAATTTTCCCTCATTAATACGTAGGTAGACTCTTCCAGTGGGTTTCTGAGCATAGCTTTTCTTTAGCTCTTTGGGAGAAATGGAATGAATGATGTGAATGTTAAAAAGCTTACTTCTTGGTTTTATGTTTGCCTGCCTTTCTTAGCCATATGTAAGCCTAAATGTGGATGAACTGGGGATACTCCACTTGTGAGCTGATGATTATGATACTAACATAGACAAAGTACTCTTATATGTTGTATGCAGAACATTTTGGCTGGCTTATACCTCATTGACTTTCAGGAATTTCACAGAAGTCATTCCTAAGAATTGGTCTGTCTATAGTGTGGCCTTTGGAATTCTTAATAACTTTATGTTAATGTTGCATAGAACATTTGACAGTCTTTTTTTTTTTTTTTACATAAAGCTGCTCCATATGCCCTGAGTCAGTATCTTATTTATATTTTTTATCCTTCATGCCTAGCTGAATGTGATCAATTTTGGCTGGCTATGTGGATGATTGAAAATATTATAGCGCGAATACGAATAGCCTATGGAAATGCTATAGTAAAGTGTGGATCATATTTAATACTTCTGGTAACAAAAATGACTTTTTATTTGCCTGTATTTTTCTAGTATAACCCTAGGTTGATTTTTTTTTTTTTCTTCTGGAATATGTTTCTATGATTTGATTTTAACTGTAGCTTTTTTACTATCAGTTCATCAAAAGTAGTCTGTGAAAAAAATATATTTTTGCTATATTGAGGTTAAACTCTTATTACTTTAAGTTGCAATCTGGTCCCATTTAGTTACTTAGCTTTATTTTCTACTATACTATTCTCTAACTGTTGTTTCTTCTCCTGTGCAGGAGAGACTTTTTACTCCTTGTTTCAGGGTAAGTAAGACTGCCTCCTGGCATCATGCCTTGGGCTTTGAGCTCCAATCTCATGAACTCCTGAGTTACTTCTGTTTTCCACCCACCAGTTTAGAACAAAATCATATGTGTTTCTATGTTTTACAAAATGTATGGCTTTCCAAGTAGCTCATAACTTCATTACTATGATTTCTCCTTCCTCTTTCTTTTTTGTATTTTAATTCTTTCCCTTCTGTCATATGGCAGAATGCTAAGTACTTTGTAAAACACAGTAAATACTATACATGCTAGGTAGTGTCTATCTTTATAGTTAGGAAGATAAGCTTCCTCCTAAAGAAAGTGAGAAATAATAAAAGAAGACAGACAAAAAAAAAGAAGACAAAGGGGAAGAAAGAAGAAAAGACAAAAAGGAAGGAAGAAAGAAAGATCAGCAAGAATTTTCTGGGGAGTAGAGAAAGAGCAATGATTCTGGAATTTTAAAACTTGAGTTTAATTTCTGATTCTGCCTTCTAGCTTTGCAGAATTGGATGAGTTCCATGATCTGTTGGTGTACAATGATAATGTGTATCTGGCAAACTCATTATAAGGGCTAAATTATATAATGTATATAAAGTGTTTATTAGCACATTCTAGATCAGGGTCCCCAACCTCCAGGCTGTGGACCAGTAACCAGTCCATGGCCTGTTAGGAATATGGCCACACATCTGGAGGCGAGTGGTGGATTCTCATAGCGTGAACCCTGTTGTGAGCTGCTCATAAGAGGGATCTGGGTTGCACAGTTCCTTTTGAGAATCGAATGCCTGATGATTCCCCCCACTTCCCCACTGCCCGTCTGTGGAAAAATTGTCTTCCATGAAACCGGTCTCTGATGCCAAAAAGGTTGGGGACCACTGTACTAGATTTTTAAGAAATGGTAACTAAGTCTATTATGTTGCATATGAGGAAACTGAAGTTTAGAGAGCTGACCCAGTGTCATACAGCTAGTAAATTGTGGAGAGAGGATTGAAACCCTGGTCTTTCTTACTCTAGTGTTTTTCAAATATTAGTGTACAGTGAAATTACCTGAAAGGCTTGTTAAAGCACTAGGCCCCACTCCAGAGTTTCTGATTCACTAAGTCTGGGGTGAAGCCTGAGAATTTGCATTTCTAACATGTTTCCAGCTGCTGCTGCTGCTAGTCCGGAGCCCACATTTTGAGAACCAGTACTCAATAGTGTATTTCTCAATTCTAGTTGCACCTAAGAAATCATCTGGGGATCTTCCAAAAATTACTGATAAAACCAGCATCTGATTATGAGACTTCAGTGTCAATTTTCTTGTTTTTGTTTTTGTTTCAAGCTGTCCATGGGATCCTAATATGCAGCCAGGATAGGAAATACCACTCTGACTAAAGTGAAGCTCTTTGCAGTTTTTCCATAAGAACTGAGTTCTAAGCAAAGCAGCCGAGCCTGAACCCTCTGGATGCTTAGTGAAGCAAGGCCTCAGGAGGGTGTTGTTTTTGTGCTGCAATGTTTGTAGACAATTGCTTAGCCTAGAATTGTTATGGTATTTTTCCTGTTAATTGTTTGTGTGTATTGTTTCCATTTCATCCATCTTTACCCTCAGACAATGAGTCTTGAATGCTTTCATCAATCGCTAGGGTAAATTTTATGCTAATATTTGGCAAAAGCAACTATTTAGCAGTAGCTGACTTGAGTATAAAGTAAATAAAGGAATGCATTTAATTTTTAAAAAACAGCCACATTAGCAACTTAATGTACTTTTTCAGAGTTCTGATTATGATTTTGTTCTTTTTTCTGAGATGCTCTTGGAAACCTTATGTTTTGTTTTAGAGCACCCAGTTATTTGTTGGAATGGATAATGATAATTGTGCACCCAGGAGTATACAAGTAAAAATGCAGTAGATTAATTGATAACAGGAGTCATATCTTCTGTATATGATTCAGCTAGTCAATATGTACAAACCAAGGGATGAAATAGTTTACTGGATAAGAGTGGGCAAAATACCACATAATTTCATTAACCTTTAAGCAATGAAATTATAAATTCCTATGCAAATGATAAGGTTATCATTGCTTATCTCCCCTTTTTGATTCCTACAGACTGTTAATTCTTCTCTGTCCTGCTGAGTCTTATTAAAACTTCTGACTGATGTACTTGAATTAAAAGGTTTAGAATTTACCAATTTAAAACACTTGCTTCGCACTATCACCTCTAATTTAACTAGGCCCATTAAACACTGTGTTTTGCAAAGGGAAGAAGTTAATAGCTGTTTCTTTAAAAAATAATAATAAATTGAAATGAATTTTAAACTCTGCTTAGAGGTGAGTAACTGCTATATACTACTAGTTCTTTTGATAGTTGATTTGTTCCTTTAGTATGCAAATTTTAGGTTTAAAAAGGTCTAGTGCTTTTATTTAAGAAATATGCCTAGAGGCTAGATTGGTATGCTTTCGGGATATCTAGTTTGGTGTGAAATAAATAGTTGTTAAAGCATCACATCAATTGGGTCCCAGAAGATGAAGAGTGGAGCTGAGACAGATTGAGGAAAACTGACGGTATCTCATTTCATTTGGCTAAAAATATTACTGATTTAAAAATAAAGACAATGAATGATTGCAACACAAAGAAAGTTAATGAAAATAAGCCATTTTTCTTGGGTTTTGTGAAAAGTTCTGACTTGTGAGAAGTTTAAAGAAAAGGACTGATTACGTCCCTGACCAAAGAAGCTTGATTCATGTTATTCTGTAAGGCCAGCCTCTGGAGAGCTTACAGCTTTGGCAGGGAAGGCTCTCCCTTGGCCAGGGAGGCAGATTGGGTCATAACCTTGGCCAGTCAAGTCAGCAGCATCACTTCTGGTTAGTGAAATGAGATGTCATAAAATACCCTCACATTCAGTGCTCAGGTAGAAGGATTAGTAATGGAAAAGAAGAGGGTCAGTAAATGAGAAATGACTACAGATTCTTGTTGGTTCTTGCCATACTTAGCAATGGTTGTTTCAGTGGAGTGATGGCTAAGGAAGCCAAGTTGTGGTAATTTGGGCATTGAATGGAAGTTGAGGACAGTGAACTTATATTATTATTCTGTGAAACTTAACGAGGTAGTTGGCATGATAAAGAAATGTGTTATTGATGGAGAAGTAACCAGTGGAGAGGGAAAGAATGAAGATGGAGGAAAAGGAGATAACTAATGGAGCAAGTTTCTAGAAATAGCATGAGTGAATAGGATTTAGTGCTCAGGTAGAGGGATTAGTGATGGAAAAGAAGAGAATCATTCATGAGACGGGAATCCAAGTATTGTGAGACAGGAAAGTTTGTGTACATGTAGAGTGGGTTCTTAGTTGCAGGCAACATCAAGTTTGAGTTGCAGACAGTTAGTTTAAGCCTACAGGGATATATTATATGCTACTTAATTTCCAGGTGTGCCAAGGAACCAAAGTTAACTGTTAGGAACAACACAAGCCATGAGAAACACCCCATGATATTACTACTCTAGTAGAAACCCCACTGGCACTTGCTGCTTAGAACATCTGATCACTAGCCATCATTTAGTAGAATATCTACATGGTTGTCTCAGAAGAATCAAAGACCTTCACTCCAAGATTTGATCTCATTGTAGTTGACCACTCCCTTGATTTGCTCACTTCTACTTCCTAAATCTTGAGTGGATTTGTTTGAATATGGGTCCCCTGTAGAAGGCATGGTGCAAGAGCATATGGGAAATACAGTGTTTAGCTTTTAAGCACCTAGAATACAGAAGGTGAAAGTGCATGCTAGAAAGGGATTGGAGTGCAGCCTGGGTGGTCCTGGTTCTTGGTCTTTCATGAGCTACAGTCAAGATTTCAGCCAAGGTGACAGTCATTTGAATTTTTGACTAGCCTGGAGGATCTGCTTAGAAAATGGCTCATTCACATAGCTGTTAAGTTGATTCTGACTGTTTGGCAGGAAGTCATGTTGACCTTTTTACAGGACTGCTTGAGTATCCCTACTATGTGGCAGCCAACAGCTGGCTTTCCCCAGAATGAGTGATCTGAGAGAGCAAAGAGGAAGCTGCAATATCTTTTAGGACAGACACTATCACTTCCACTACATTTTGTAAATCACTCAGATCAACCCTGATAACGTGAGAAGGTACTACACAAAAGTATGAATTCCCTGAGGTGAGGATTATTGGGGGCCCTCTTGGAGACTGGCTATCATGTGTCCTCCCCCTACCCTTTCTTTGATAGCAAAAATTGATTAGATTTGTCTGTGGAAGCAAAAAACAAAATTCTTTTAATTGAATGGAACTTGACAAGAATTTGGATGGATTGTGGTTCTTTGTATTTAGGGTACAAAGTGTGCAGTGTCCCCATCCAGTTTTTAAGGAGATGCAGAAATGTTGTCTAGTTACTTGTTTTTAGGTTTATTGTCTAAAGGCAGAGCTTGTAACATAAAATTATCATTCAGTCTAGATGTGTGTTTCTTGAAGTATAGCGATAATAAGGTTAGAGATACTTGGTCTTCCAGAATAGTTATCCTGTCTTCATCTCTGAAGTTCACAGTTCTGACTAGCTTCCCTAAAGTCATTTCCTGGTCTCAATTCTTTAAGACCCTGAGTGAGAATTGGCATGAAGAGCTCTATGACGTACTAGATAGATAGAGGCCATTCACTCATGCCATGGTAACCTCATCTTGCTATTTTTTCTATATTGTGTATCACACATTGAAGTGATATTGCTGATATACTTGTTTGTCTCCCTGTATCCTTCCCTGGCTCCCCAGAATTAAGCTCCAGCAGGGCAGGGCTTTGTTTGCCTTGTTCACTGCTGAAGTCTCAGCATCGAGTACAGTGCTGGTAGATGCTTGGTAGGTGAATGTCTAAATAAATTATTTTTTGAGATAATATTCTACATGATCATTATTTGAAATAGGCCATCTCAACAGGTAGTTTTTCCTCCTCCTACTCGATTTTTGTCCTTTTTAGTCTGACTTTTATCTTTTTTTTTTTTTTTTTTGTGATATCCCAGCTCAGAATCTTCTCTGTGACTGTGAATGCTTTCCCATCTTGTTCACATTTTTTTTTTTTTTTTTTTTTTTTTTTTTTTTTTTTTTTT
>NW_007247696.1:0-8137 GCF_000164805.1 Carlito syrichta | reverse complement strand
CACCTCAGCCTCCCAAAGGCGCGGGATTACAGGCTGAGCCACCGAGCCCGGCTTGTTCACAGTTTTTGACTGGAAGGTTCTTCAGCTTGGTTTCTTTCTGATGTGGGTTATCCTGACTCTGAGATTATTGTTTAAAATAATTCTTTTAAGAGATGTGTTTGGGCAGTCTTGTAATTGTGTCCTATGTAAACTGTGTACTATGTAAACTGTTGCTTTGTTTCTCCTTTTTTGCTTCTCGTATATGGTCCTTTTTGGATGAGTTAGTGTGTTCTGAGCCTGTCAGAATTGATATACCTAAGGATTCTGACTTTAATATATACAAAACAGGAAAAGTCATGATATCTACCCTTGGGTATGTGGTAACATCTTAGTTCTCTTCAGGACTGCATGGCTTGCAGGGATCACAGAACTATGTGACTTAAGTAGCAGTTTAAACCTGATTCATTGCTTTCGCAGAAAGCAGTGTTCTTAAAGTATTTACCCCAGATCTGCAAGTGTCTGTGTTTCCCAGAGGTGGAAACCCCAAACCTGGACTGCTTTTCCATATGCATTCCAACCTGCCTTTGAGATTTTAGACAATCCTCAGCAGAGGTTCTTGACAGTTTTTTGGATTGTGGATCTTTTTTTTGCAAATCTGATAAACTATTGACCTTCTCCCCAGGAGATATCTATTTACATAAAACAGCAAATTTTACATATATCATTCGGGAGTGCATAGACTCCTTCTGAAGACCATCCACTGACCATGGTTAAGGACCACTATTCTGAATTATCATTATGATTACTTTTTAGTTAAAATTGATTTGGGAAATCCCTGGAAACTGTAAAATCTTTTATTAATTAATGATAACCTTAGAATTTTGAGAACATTTCTGTTCTTGCACATTCTTCTCTCATCTTGGAATCTCCAAGAACCAGACTAGATCATTCCACATTGACTCTTGTCTGGGTTATTATTCAGAATTAAGAGTGGGTTTATTTTGAAGGTAATAACTATGTCCTTTGTGATCTTACAGGTACCTTTGCATTAGCCAGATTGACATATGTAAAGAGACATCAGTATATCTGGATAATCAGGTAAGCAGATGGGACTTCATTTTTATATCCCCATCAATTCAGTCCTCTGGCAGTATGTGGGCATTTTCTATCATACATTGTTTACTGCAGTGTGGATCAGAAAGATGATCAATGTGTCTAAAGAGAAGGAAGCAGTCTTTCTTAAGTTGTACCAGGTGATATCCCTGCTGCTTGAAATCAAATTTTTAAAAAAATTTTATCTCATTATTTCATATATTCACATTTCTATGGTAGACAAAAATTCCCCACTCTTTTTATGTATATGTATAGACTTTAGAGAGTTGTGGACAGTGCTCATATTGGTCCTTGGTTGTCAGCCAAGATTAGACATTTAACTCCTTTAATCTTTCCTTGTAATTGCGTTAGGTTTGGCTGCTTTTTCCAGATTTTCCTGTTTCATCTGCGCCATTAATAAACAGAAAAACAGCCTACTGCCTGGCTTCTTCTACACCTTTCATTCTTTTTGCTTTCTGGTTTTACCTCATAGTCCTTGTTGAACTAAAGCCAGCCAGACATCATTTTCTGAACCACTTTGGCAATACATGAATGCTTTGCCTACAACTATCAGTGTCCCATGTGGTAATACCATCAGCAGTATATCCTAGAGAAAAAGGAAAATGTAAAAGGAGAACAGTGAGGAGAAAAAGAATGCATTCTTTAATTAATTATATGGCAGAGTTACCCTTGCCACCCAAAGTAAATCGTTGTACCTGAATCCTTTAACACAGCTTTAGTCATCCTAAAGTGTTGTGCATGGGCACTAATTTGAATAATAAGAGAAGCGTGTATATTGTTTGAAGTTTAGCCACTGTTCTCACTTGGTTTCTTCCCCATGTTTTCACTCCCCCACCGCCTTTCCCAACACAGATCGTGACTTGTTATCAGATTCTGTGGCCATGAACAAAACTGGGCAGGGGATCATTTTGTTGGAAATTAGATAGGCTCAGGTGGTAAATGCTCCATGCCTCCATATGTAACATCTGAGGCAAGTGCTTTAGTTCTTGCTATTTCTGTAACAGCTATTGGTCTTCTTTTAACAGCTGATTCAGTGGAAATGTGCCGGAGGAAGGGACTAGTAGACCTTTGGTGCTATTTATCAACACTGTATTAGTTGCACAACTTTTTTCCTCTCTGATTGGCAGAGAGAAACATACTGCTTCTAGATGATGCTGAGCTTAGTGTAAAATATGTCAGCATGGAATCGGAGCTTGTCACAGTTCGTTCTTTCTTTTCATTTGGTTTGTAGAAAATGGACCTCTACCTCTACTTATCTTGTGCATTAGAGAGAAAAAGGTCATACCTCTAGGAGCTAATGGCTTATTGGTGTTTTTAGTCACCAGATTCAGATAGTATATTTAGTTCAAGGTTGCAGCAGCACACACTTGGCTTTCTCATTTGTGTTAGCTTTGCTTCTAGTACAGAATTGAATAGGATAGAAGAGATGGTTTTCCTGTTTGTGTTGGTGGCAACTTTCTAGATGATCTGTAGTTTAATCCTTTAAACATTTTTGATCACTTATCACCTTTTTCCCTGTGAAGGCATAAAATATTCAGATTCAAATGTTATAATCTTTTCATCAGATTATTTAATTTTGGAGAAATCAAGATCAGAATAGCAGCTTACACAGTTGTCCCTGAATAGTGACCTACAAATTATAATACTTATATTAGTTCTTTTTTTTGTCCAGATTTTATGGTCTGCCTTCACAGTATCAGAATTAAAATAAGATTATGTGATTGTGAATCATGTATTTCTTGGCCTCTGGCCTCTTAAACAGGTAACTATATGACTTGGACCCTTTTTAAGTCTGAATTTTTAAAATGTTAATCTCTCACATGGCTTTTAAGGTATTGACAATATTGTACTCTGTTAATTTTGTTAGGCGCTTAATGCATTCTTCAGTATAACTTTTGCTTCTTGGGTCCTTTCAAGACTTGTCAAAGAAAACAGAATGCTAACCTGACTTTAAAGGGGCAAAAAAACTCCCCACCCCCCTGCTATATTATTCTTTGTTCTCTATGTGCATCAAAGTGACAATCCCACACTGTCTCAATTGAGGGAGTCTAGCACAAAAATGAAAAACAGCCTGGCACTGTTATAGGCTTGCAGCCAAAATGTTTTGTGTAGCTTGGTTCTGGCAGTGGTTTTTTTTAAGGCAGAGGGTCTACCCTTACAGCATCATTGAAGGAAGGCAGACAGCCTTAGTTGTTCCTACTTATACCATTTCTTTCCCCTCCGATCTTCCTCTTTCTTCATGCAGACCACCATTGTGGAAAAAAATATATATATATTTTGAAATAGATACAGCATTCTCCTTACAACTTCTACATTTAGTGAATGGCTTTGTTCCTTGTAGAAGTGAGTGCTAAATTTGCCTTTTCCACTATCTTAGAGATCTCCTTACAGTTGCATTTTTGCTACACTTTGCAAAAAGCCTTCTGAGTATTGCTAACTTTGGTCATGTTGACATAGTATTTTTGATTGGTTGGAATTCTGTCTGCTTCATAGCTTATTTGAACACTTTTGAGTAATATTTGCTTGCATTATATGGATTTTTATGCTGTGATATCTCTTGTTGAGACCCAAAAGTCTGCCATTGTTTTCTCTTTTTGCCTTAAACTCAGGGCCAGTTCATGTCTTTTACAAATTGAATACTCATTTTTAGAATGTCTAAGAGTTGGTAGATAAGCAAGGGAACATCCATTAAAATAAAGATGTGCACTTATTATTTTTTCCTTTGAATCAAAATGTGAGGTAAAACACAGAAGTGTTTTTAAGTTTCACAGTTCTCACTAAATTATTGTTAGTGACCTACTGAAGGAGTGTGAAAATGTGGCAGAATTAGTTTTAAATGGAGATGATTTGAGTAGGAGACTAGATTTTCACTATGAGCAAGCGTTCTGTGAGATTTCATAGAATGTTCTTCAAAATATAAATGTGTTTTCTGTTGTATTAAGCAAAAACAAATGATTTACTTTAAAGTGATATATTTACAAATTAGCGTTTTGCAATCAAGATAAGAATAGTTCAATAGGTGGAATTTTTTTAGGGGAGATATTATTTTGACTGATTTTTTATTTAAAAATTGTCTGATTTTTGGCAATAAGAAAATTACTTTGGGAGAAATAAACTCATGTATTTTTGTAACAGTGTAACAAATGTGACTAAAAAGAAGGCGGACAGTGGTTTGTGTTAGAATTATTAATGTGAAACATCTTTATATGCCATATATAATGGGAAATATGTTGATTATAGATACTTAAGTTAAAATAGTGCAACCTAACAGTTTTGTTCCAGAGTATTTATTTTTAATTTAGAAAACGCTTTAAAATTATTAAAAAGATTTGTAAAACACGGGTATATCAGAAGTATGCATTAAGTAAACTCACCTGTTACTGACTTTCATGCAAGACAGGTTTGACAACATATTGCTTCAGTGTTTTAGCAGAGCAAACATATATTCAAGTTGATTTGTATTTATAATGCACATGTAAAAAATGCCATGATTTCCCATTTCCCCTAATGCTGTCTTTTAAAAACTTGTACTTAAGTGGCTTTTTTTCTTCAAAAGTGCTAAATTAATCTGGGTGGGATACCTGTGAAATTGCATTAATTAAATCTTTAGGTCAACATTTTAAGCTGAATTTGGACAATTTTGAGAAAGAATGCCAGTGAAACTTCTTATCTCTTAATCTAATTAAGTTCATAACTGTTTGTGTTGAATTCCCTATGCCAAGATCTGATAATACTAGAATCGGAGAGTAAAGATAGCACACACAAAAACCTCCTTCATTCTGTATGTTCACATATATTGAATAATATTTATTGCTTATTAAGTACTATTCCTTGACTTTAAATACATCTTCTGCAGTGGTATAATTTTTATTTGCAATTGAGCCCTTTATTTTTTCTGTGATGGGAATATATCTTTCATTATCTTAGGAAATACAACATTAATTGTCTTATTTCTTTTCTTTGTTTATTCTAACTAAATGCAGAGGCATAGGAGAAATATATTTAAGGATCATAATGTTTGAGTAATTTTTGATAAATGCTGTTGTTTTTCATTTTTGTAGGCAATAAATTCTATAGTTTTAATCAGAACACATAGCAAAGCTAGTATATCTTTATAGTTTGATATTATATAGTTTTCAGCAATTATTATACTGTAACTTAATAATTATATTTGTAGAAACATGTGAAAACAACTGTATTAAGTGATATCAGCCAAACTGAATAAACACTAAGTTTATCACTTTAACTAGGATTTTATTATATTAAGTTAATAATTATAGCTAGTATTTTATTTCATTTGACTATCAGTATAGCTTTCAAATATAACTCTTGGGTAGATGATTTGAATGTCATGTTTGACATCGAATATTGGTAACGTAATAACAAATAGTGTTTCTAAGTTTGTGTGGTCAAAAATATGAGTAATCCTCCTTTAAGCATATGTTACATACTTTAATGTCAAATTCAATAGAGTATTGCATGAAAGAGTATATGTTAATTCAGTTGTTTGATTTTTCCTCCTAATTTTTGATACATTTTAATTTTCCCCACCCCCTGACATACTATCATTCTGCAGAATACTTTTACAAGTATTTCGTATGTTTTTCTGTGGCATCTCACACTGCTCACTTTTTATCTATAGTACCATATGAGTTCCTCCTTTTCAGGTTTACGCTGCATATTTTAAGCTGCTGATAGTGTAAGTAGATTGCAAGGTAAAGTGACATTTAGCTTTTTAAGCTAGTCTCATTTTTAGCATGAGAACAGGTTTTTTTTTTTTTCTGTCCTACATCTTCTCATATTTCCCCTTAAAATAGTCTTACTAACATTGAACAAAGAAATTCAGGGATTTGGCTAAAGCAGCAATTGAATGCATCAAAAAGTGGCTACTACAATACAATTTTATTAATGAATGATCTGCATTGGTTCCAGCTGTGTCCATGTGATTAGGCCTTCACCAGGCAACAATGGGTATTTCCCTATTGCTTTTATTTGATTTCCAAGAATGTGTCATCTGTTACATCAGTCTCTGCCAATATGCCCCCGTAAAAGTGTTTTTTTTCCCCTTCTGAATTTCTGAAGCATAAGTTGAATACCCACACGTAGCCCTGCTGAAAT
The DNA here is from genome assembly GCF_000164805.1 of Carlito syrichta. Taxonomy (NCBI): domain Eukaryota; kingdom Metazoa; phylum Chordata; class Mammalia; order Primates; family Tarsiidae; genus Carlito; species Carlito syrichta. Next base: position 1,927 of record NW_007247696.1, on the reverse strand, counting down.
ATTGTTTCTATTGAATAGTGGCCTAGATTTGTATGCCTGGTGTTACATACCAAAAATCTCAGAATATAAATTAAAGTAAATGTTGATTAAGTTTATCAGTAAGTTTTCAGAAATGTGGTTGCCTGGTAATGCTAAAGATAGATTATTTTAGCTTTTACGTTTCCATCTTAATATTTTATTACAGTGGTATAATGTGTTATAGAGGTGGACAAGCTTGCAGATTGAAGTGGGGATCGTCCAGATTGTTCCCTTCCCTGGACCATATGGTATAGTTCTAAAAGCCTTTTGTACGCTGTCTGTTCAGTTTATTGTAAACTCATTTAGAACACCTAAAAAGATAACCAAATAAAAGTGAGCCTGAGAAAAAGGACCACATATCATGTAAGGACCTCAGATATATGTATTTTAAAGGATAAATGCAAATGAAATTGAAGTTGAGATGATATTCTAAACAAGAGAGACTTGTCATTCTCTGGATATTCTTTTGAGATCATGTGGATTGTTGTATATCATCTTTGAATACTGGTTTTAAAATGAAAGCATTTATCTGACTTATTTAAATCCCATTCTTGTAATCTTAGGAAGAAGAGGATGCAGCTTTTATCTATTTTACAGAGGAATACTCTACCTATGAATAATGCTGAGGAATATATAAACTACAGGTTTTATGCATATCTAGTTTTTTCCCCCTAATCTCAGTGAGATAACTTTGAGTATTTTTAACCTTTTAGCTTTTTATCTGTATTCAGAGAGAGTTGAAAATTTTTTAAGTCTTATTTCTTTTCCTTCTCTCCGCCCCGACCTATTATGTTTCTATAATTCTATTTTAGGAAAATAGGATAAGAGATTGCTTATCCCATATGCTAAGATTCTTTAGAAACTGGAATGAGTGATTTCTCCTGACTCTCACTCTCCTTCTCTCCAAAGTAAGCTACTGTTAGAGAAGAGCATTAGACATTACCCACTGCTTTTTGGCACCAGAGATTTGAAGTTGAAATTCTACCAAATGGAGGGCGGGGTGGGGGAAGGAGAGCCTATGAAGAACATGATTCTTTACTCTATCATTACCCTGAACCACTGAAAGGGTAACTGAGAGGAACTCAAATGTTATTGGAATGTGTAATTTTCCTTTGAATGGCCACAGTAAAATATATTTGAACAAAAAAGGCAGAAAAAGTATATGGAATTGATGGTGATTGAAATTAATGAATCTTTTCAACACTGTGCAATAGAAATTATCCCAAGAACACTACATATTTACAATTTGTCTAAGAGAAATATACATAGAGAACGAGTATTACCTAGGGAGACTACTAGAGAATATTACAATAATAGAATAATACTAGTGGTAAATTGGACACAAAATATTTGTTGGGATATACATTCTTCAAGTTTGAAAAATTCCCAAAAAAGAATCACCAATTTCAAGTGTGTGTTGAAATCTGATATATTTTGTGATCTTTTGTTTATTCTGAAACTACTTTCTAAAATATTCACAAAATTGAAAAACATTTTTTATACTTTCAGATAAGTTAGGTCCCTACTTCCTTCTCTCTCTTTTCCTTTTTTCCCTAACATTTAGCTATTTATTTATATGTGTATATTATATACATACCATACTGTAGACCAGGGGTCCTCAAACTACAGCCCGCGGCCACATGCCGCCTGCTGAGGACATTTATCTGGCCTACCAGGTGTTTTTGCCTCCGCTGCCTGTCCTGCCTAGCAGCCGACGTGTCCAGGCCCACAGTGCACATGTGTGGAATGTGCGGCGCACTCTCCACTCTCCTTCTCTCTGTCTCTCGACGACTCCTCTCAGTCTCGGATCCCACGAGTTATGAGCTTGCCTGTGCACAGCCTGCTGCTACCTGAGGACCGAGGTAAGAACAAGTTAGGATTTTTTTTTTTGAAGTTAGGAGGTCTATTT